>NW_010432069.1:114478-120830 GCF_000710305.1 Buceros rhinoceros silvestris
CAGCAGATTATTAATACACTACAGGCAGTTTTAATGACAGAGCTTCCAGCTCAAATCTGGCCTTTTTATTATGATGAAGGGCCTGGCCCCAAGTGGTACAGAACACCTGCAGCTCTCATTGAATACAATGGGATGTGATGCTGATGAAAGGGACCGTTTTCAAACTTCCTTAGAAGTAGGCGCTCCCCAGATGTTATGCAAAAAGCCCTGCAGAACAGGCATCAAGTGCTGTGATACTAGGCAGGCCAGTCACTATTTTCCTCGGCAAGATAAATCCAGGAGTTTGTGTGAGTGGTTTACGTAATCAGATGTCCTGTCCAGGAGCAAGCAAATTAAGGTCAGTGCTGTCTGAATTAATGAAAGTGTTAGCCATTCCTTGAGAAGAACTGGACATGTGAACAAAAAGGATTTTCACTGGGAAGATGCCTGATGACATCTGAGTTTTGTCACTGACAATAGTTATAGCAGGAATTTGAATATAATCCAGAATAAAACTTGTGAGAAATTGGGAAGCATGTGTATAAGTAAAGACCAAAGGACACACACAAAACTTCTTCTGTGTAATTTCAAGTTCTGTGTCAGAGCTTCAGGAGAGCCTTATTTTTTCTGAACTAATTTATGTCTCTAAATTTCACTGTTTACCCACAGTCCGGAGAAAATGATGCTTTCCACTCTATGCTAACACGCTCTTGCAATTCCCCTTGTTTGCTATTCCTTGTTAACCCCTTGGTTAATGCAGATGGGGATCTTCAGCCCTGGGTGGTACTGATGCCTCTGGGAAAGATCACTGCTGTAGGCATAGGTGGGATCGGTGTTGGCAGTTATGGGACAAGTCCTGTAAAATTGTTGATGAAGTGCAAGACTACACCATTCTGTTGGGTTCTTTATTGGGTTTTATTTTTTCTCATTCCCTATGCCTTTTAGCCATTGCTGCCTTCTTTCCACAGTTTATTTATCTACTTATATAGAGAAATGGTTCTAATTAAAGTCAATCAAAGATAAAACAATACACAAAATTCAGAATATATTGTATACTTGATTAGCCATGGCTGGGCAATAATATGCAAGGAAAAATCTACATTCCTACTCCTCTCAGCTGGGGATAAGATCCAGAATCATGTTACCAACATAAACAGCATAAAGCAGTCTGCTTTATTAATACCTAATATATCAGGTATCACACATTCATTGCAAAAGGCAAAAGAATAAAGGCATGTCTGCATTCTGACATTGACACAGATATTAAATAACATATGTCCTGTTCTGGATTTTCCTTTCTTTGTTACAGGGTGGCAGGGGAAGAAAGGAATAAATACAATAATAGTAAAAAAAAAAGTTCTGTGACAGTTATGTGGTGATGGCAACACTGGCCCATTGTATGCAGTGAGTCAACATAAAAACACCACAACCCCCCCAAATAATATCCATGTATCGGGCCAAATCCCAGCCATCACCAGCTGTCCAAGCTCTGTGGATTTGCTGTGGCTGTGCTGTAAGGCTGGGAGGAGGGAAGCAATATGTGAGGACTCGGGCAAGTGATTTGTACGGCTCAGGAATGTCACAGAAGTGCTGGGTGTTGTCAGTTTATTTTTCTGTTCTTGAGTCCTCTTAGGGGCGGTTTATCCTTTTCACAGGGCTGTTGTAGCTTACATCCCCACTGCTGAGGGACTACTGTCAGGCAGAGAAAAGCTGAAGACTTCGTATTCCCCAGTGATGTTTCCTTTCTGGTCTTCTCCCTCTATTCCCTAATCCCTTCCTCCACCATCATCCTGGGGGGGAGGAGGAGGGGAGATCCTGAAAAGGGAATGCAGAGGCAGTGCTAGATGAATGCTGCCAGATAAACCCCTCTCTGTCAAAGTTATTTCCCTGGACAGTTGCTTTGTGTCTGTGTAGCTGGCATAAGGTGGACGAAGCATACAACTGCCTCTCATCGCAGTGATTCTGTGCACAGTGTACGTATGTGAGTGTAGAAATGGATAAGGCTGGACTCCGTATCTTTTACTGGGATTTAGGTTTTCTGCAAATATGAAACCCAGTAGCTGTCTTCCACTGGATGGAAATAAACCCATGAACTTTAAAAAGCAGCAAAGTAAAACTCCCACAGTGGTTTTGATATGGCTGGTTCTTTTTTGGACTTGGCATTGCTTCCTGCCAGCCTGCCAGCCTTGGATGGTGTTGTTTTTCTCCATGCTGAAGAAGCAGACAGTTTGCTTATGGCTTGCAGTGTATGGTGCTTGTATGGGTTACCTGGTAGCATCCTGAACTCAAGGAAGTTGCGATTCTCATCCTTTCACACGTGAGTGGGTAGCGGCAGCATGAGGCTGTACCATGCAGAGACACGTGAAAGCCTCTGCTCCCTTTCTACTGAAATAACAGTCTTTCAGACTGGGGTTACGGTATTACCTCCTTCACCCTCTTCCCATCACTGCTCTCTGAGGCCGGTGACTGAGGGCCATACTGCACCTGTTCTTCTTGTCCCACAGCCGACTCTACCTTATACCTTAGCCATCCACCTCCGCCCCTCATGCACCTGCCTTGACATTTTAGCCATTCACCCTCAACACGCAGCAAGATTCTGAGAGCTGACGAAGTTACTACCAGTCAACTGATTACCTGCTAATCTGCTGCTTGGCAGCAGCTGGTTGTGTGAAAACTCTCATCCTGCAGCTCAACTTTTTCACAGAGGGAGGTATGGCGGAACACAAACTCCTGTACAGAGGCAATTACACAAGCTACAGGGTTACTGCCTTGCCATAGGCAGCCAAAGCCTGCCACCTCCAAGTATCATTTGAAGTATTTCACACACCAGCAGTGGTGCACATATCTCAGCCTGATTTGGTGAACTGGGCATTTGTGAGCCTGTCAGGTTGGATGAGGTCTGTTCTGCACTGGTGTGTGTATGCATGGTCAAATTGTTCTGGTTCCTGTTTGCAAGCTTGATGAAGGAGACATTGCCTCCTGCAGCTTTTATAGGGGTCTTGCATAATGGGATGCTTGTCTTGGTGGACCTTTGAGGTGCTACCAATACTGACAGTTCATTGCACGCATTCAAAGCAAATCAAGACATTTCCTTGATTACACTTCCTTGATGGATGCTTTGGAGTGTGGCACATGGCATTGGATTTGTTGATTAAGTATTATGGTGAGCCAGAAAGTGATTCGCCATGACATAATAAGGTGTTAGTGATGTGTCCTGATACGATACAAACTGAAGTGTTGCAGAAAGATACACAGTCAGACCCACACGGGGGTAAAACCTACAGTACTTTTCCTAACACCCAGTTGTCAGATATTTGACTTGGACAATTACAGGTTTGCTATCAACACTCTGCTGTCCTCAGTCACCACACTAAATCTTCCTAATTGGCAAATACATTAGTGAGAACTGACATCACCATGTTAGTCACTGCGCAAACATGGAGGTTGGCGGAGAGGTACAATCGTTCAGAGTTGTCTATAATTAATCACAGACAGGTAGTTCAGAAAGGCTGTGGGAACAGTCTCCTCATTCACTTACTAACACTTTATGATCCAAAACAGAATCCAGAAGTTGTTCCAAGACAGGCGGTCATAAAATCTTGAAAACTGGTACTGAGAGTTGCTTTTGTTGTGCCCTACATAAAACTGTCTGATTTTGGCTAAATTACATACTGTTTAAAGTCAGCACTTAAAACAACCTGTGTTGTGTTTAGAAGAACTTTTGCTGCTGAAACCTCTGAGTATTTGAAGTATGCTGTGATTGAGCTCTGGAGAAGCTGAGCTTCCCCTATGAGGAAGTCCAGACGAAGCATTGCAGAAGGCTTTGTGGCTGTATGCAGCCATTTGGGTTCAAACAGCAAACAAGACAAGAGCCTTATCAACAAGGGTTTGTCCACCCTGTACCTGAGTTAATCGTAAAGCACTGAAAGAGCTCTGCTCTGTGTAACCTATTCTCATGAAGTGCCTGTTTGACAGGTGTGGACTGTGTGGTGTGGAGAGACCCAGATGGACCACTCAATGCCGTATGGCACTGGGAGTCAAAAGCATTGAAGAAAATAACCTCCATGCAAAACAAGGAGCGGTGTCAAGTCCTGTAAGAGTTAAAATGCTTTGGGAATACGGAATACCATTGGAGAAGGTTTGAAGAGTGCTACTTTCTATATCTGCAAGTGGTGGGGGCAATCACAAGGCAGGCTTATTTCTAGCAGTAACTGGGGTGCCTGCCAGACTGCTGTTAATTTAGGGTGATTGTGAAGCTGTATTTTAGAAATTTGAGGAGTTTCTGTACTTCATGTAAGAATGAAACACAGGAGAGGAATGTTATTAAACCAAATGAAAAGGAAGGCAAAAAAAAAATCACTGGAGTGTTTGTGGCTGGGCTTAGGCTGAAGACTAGGTCTTACAGTTCTGGAAGCTACCTGAGACCTGATAAGACTGTGGCTGTGATCAAAACAACCTGGAGGTGATTACTGGCAGATTTCAAATTAATCCTTTAAGAAAACATTAGAATTCACCACAGCACAGCTTATAGAGGATGCACTCTCCTATAGCAAACTAGACAGGATACAAAGAAACTCAAAATTACTGTAAAACTGAAACTGGAGGTCAGAAAGGTCCGGCAAAGCAGCACAGAATATTGCTCATGCTGGGCTAACAGCACATGGCTAACTAAGGGCCAGCAGGCAGAAGGAGATCCAAGAAATCTCTTGAAATTATGTCAGTTTGCCAGCTTTGCAGAGGCAGGACAATACTTACAGTGCAGAAGAGGAAGCAGGTAGTGACTTAGTCAAATGAACACTCCCTAGGAGCAGGAGATGGTATTGCATTAGCTGAAGAGCATAAAGTCCATATTACCACAGATGGGTTTCTTCAAACTGCAGAAAGACCTCAGGCACTGGAGTAAAGACAGCTAAGATCCCAAAATCTTCATGGTCAACTTACCCTGATGCTTGTGGAAAAGATCCCCATTTTCATTGCTACCAGAGAAAAGGGACTATGGAGGGGCTGGTCTCTTGAAAGAACCTCTCCTTGGTTGAAAGAAACCTGCCCTGCCTTGGCTTTCTGAGCTCCTTTAGGAAGAGCCTGTGTACCTGTCCCATGTATTTTGTTTCCACACTTGTCCCTGATTCTTTACTACTCAGAGATATTACTTTAAGCCCATTAGATGGACATATTTCTGTAAATAATCTCTTCCTTATTGTCCCTTTTTAAATTAGCATTAGAAGTGTCCACCTTGGGGCAGAGCTTGTAGGTGTCTATTTCCTTTTCTCCTTCTTCTCCCATCTCTTGCAGCATTGGTTTATTTGTTCTGGTGTTTCCGTTGTTATTTTCCATATCATCCCTCTTCTGAATGCTTTTTCTCAGCAGGGTGTAAGGCAGTGTTACATTCTCACCTTTACACCCCGCAGCCGTCTTTGTGCTACAGCTCTAGTTGTGGCTCTGCTCACCTGCTCTCAGGTGGTTTCTTTGCTTGGAAATTCAGGCCTCACAGTGTCTCGATTCCCATTGCAGAGCACCATAGCTGTTTCTTGGTGCTACTTTGTGTTTCTTGTTCTCCCCACCTTGCAGTAGGGTTTACTCGACCAAACACTGCAGTGGGTCTCCAGAAGTACCTACCAGGCAATACGGCCATGGATCCTGTGCCTACATGCTTTCACCTCTAGCTGAGTATTTACAGAGGAGAGAAATTAATGAAGAGAGTGGTTCCTGAAGAAAGGCAAGGAAAAGGAGGAAACATGAACTGCTGAAGAAAGAGCAAATGCTTTTTACAGGCACTGTGGGTAACAAGAACCACATGTGGATGGAGCTAGATGGAAGGAATACAAGTTGGTGTGCTTTCCCAGTTTTAAAGGAGAAAGCAATGCCTGACTACCTGGAGGGGGGAGACAACAGATATGGCTAGAGAATTTTCTTGAGGCTGTCACTGTGGCTGTGGGCAGAAAAACGATAAGGCTGCATCATTCTTGATGACTGTTAAAAAAGATCAAATCTGAAATAAGAGAGCTTCCTTTTTCTGTCCCCTCAATTTCCCTGTTTTACTTCATGGTGCAAATCCTCACTGGATGAAGACAAACTTAATTCTTTCATTTCCTGACTCTTCAGTGCTTCCTTGGCAACCTTTTTGGATGTGGTATAAATATATATAACATAAGCTACAGTTAGATGCCAATCAGTGGCATTTATCATACCCCTTCACTCTTTCATCCACATGTTGTTCACTAATTGATATCACCCTGGGCCACACATAACAGGTTCAAACAATTCTTCTAAAAAATCAAAGAGAAATGCCCACGACGTGCACATGTGTTTGTACGTATAAAATGCAGCAGCAACTGCCTGAGAACAAAGGGAGTTAGATACTGAGTGAGGGCGG
>NW_010432069.1:120930-133536 GCF_000710305.1 Buceros rhinoceros silvestris
AAGTCAGGATGTGGCATTTCCTCAACTACTATATAATAATTGTTTTATTACAGTAGTGCAAAGAGGCTCTAGTCAAGTTCTGAGCTATCTGATTATACAAACCTCACAGAAATGTGCCAAGACAACCCTGGCCTCAGAAGATATTCTAGAAAAAATACAGAATACATCAATATGAGGAGGGGTGCACGTGTGAGTGGAGCTGATGACAGGGAGGGGCAGCTATCTTAGAGCTGAAGCTGCATTTCTCTTGCAGCTATAAGGGGCTAGCTATTCACAAAGCATCTAAAGCAAGGTCCCTTCTATAAGCAGAATGATTAGTCCCACAGGGAATCCCATCGCAAGTGGTTGTTCACGAAGGAAGGTGCTTGAGGAAAGGGGGTGAATGCTTACTGGTTTCAAGAAAAAGGTCTTTCGAAAAAAGACTAATATCTTAATATTGAAGATTGGCCGTAGAATTTGATGGTAAATAAGGACATTTTTACCCATTTGTTTTCTCCTGGTTCAAGTATTGGAGTTAAAAGCTAAGGGGACACTATGGACATTGGTAGAGTTAAGAGAGGGAGATCAGTGAACGCTGTACTTGGTCAAGAAGATACTCTGTTTCATGAGACTGATTTTCCTGCTCTTTTACACACTGACTTAGTTGAGTCTTCACACCAGCTCTTATTCTCTGAATTTAGTGACAGTCCTTGCTGTTTCTGTCCTTTCTGGCTGGACTGACTGCCTGATCTCAGCTTCACGAGGACCATGCCAAAAAACTGCCAGGCACCTCACACAGAGCTCTCTGAGCAGAAGGTGTCTTCGTTGCCTCTACAACAACCCTGAGTGAGGGGAAAATCTGTCAATTCCCAAGCGCCAGGATTATTGCTTGAGCCCTCTGATTCAGGGGCCTTCGCATGAAGCTAGGAGCTTTTCTGGAGAGGAAAGGCTGCTAGAGCACTGACCTCCCCTACTCCACTGGTGAGATCTGAGGAAAACTGGAGACATGGGTGGTAGAAATTCTCATAAAAGTGGGAATAATTGTATATGGACATTGTATCTGTTATGCTGAAGAGCTCTGTGGCAAGACAGAAGACCGCTGTTCCTGGGAAAAGCCTCTGTCAAGAAGCAGGGCTGACCCATGCTCCAGCCCTTCTACTGCTGCAGACATCATCATCATGGCTTGGCTTCATGAACGAAGATCTGGGAAGGGCTTTTCCCACGCTCACTGCAAGCGATGAGTGCACCCTTCGATCCTGCGCGGTGGATTTTTTAGGTGAGGCGCAGTGTGCGTGGAACTGGCTCCACCCTTTACACCTGAGGTTCATCTGCCAGGGCCTAGCGAGCTTGGACGGTGACAGCGAAGTCCTCAGGTCGTAGGTTTGGTTAGAGTGTCCTTCTCTTAGATGGAGCCTTACAAGGCTAAACGAGCTCCATCTGCCCGGGTTTGGAGTCAGAGTTGTCCTTCTCCTAGGATGGCTGCCCGAAGGCTAGTGAGCCCATCCTGCCCATGGACACACTTTGTCTGACCCTTCAGTTGAGACCTGTCTGGCTTGGGAGACCCCACCGGAGGCACATGCCACCACCAGCACAGCTCTCAACCTCACGAGGCCACGCAAGCTCTTTCCCCACGGCAAGGGGGTGCCCGTGAAAGAGTCGCTGCTCTACCTCTGGACATCACAGACCCGGGCACGGGGCAGCCAGGGCCTGCCAAGAACAGGAGTCCTGGAGGTCTGCTGCAGACAGCAGCTGCAATGAGCCTCACTTTCTGATTTGGCTGTTTGGTCAAAGTAGGCAGAAGGTAGCATCTATAGTCTTGCTCTCCATTGTCCCCTATCTTGCCAGAAAGTCTGCTGACCTAGACACCTCCCACTCTATTTCTAAAATCAACAGAGTAGTTCTGGGTTTTTTTGTACACTGATGAGTATTCTGATAGTACCTAAAGGCAACACTCATGTTGAGGGGTTGTATTAGTCCAGACATTGGTTAAATCTGTAATAAAAGTATATATTTTATGCTGAGGAGTTATGAGTAAGCAAGTTTCAAGTCTCAATTTGCCTTCACGAAATGTTGCATTAAAAGTTGCAGCTATCCATGGAGTAGCTGAACTTTGAGTAGCTTGGTCTTTCAGTGGTAAATGCAACCATGATGTTCTTGGTGAGTGCTGTGCAGCATTGCAAGGTGTCGTTGCCAGAGTGTGCAGAGAAATATGACATAAATGCACAGTGCTCACAGGAGGGCTTTATCCCTCTGATCCATCTAAAAACAAAACCCCTGCCTGTGAAGAGCTGTAAGAAACATAGTGAAACAAAAGTGCTGAGAAAGCTACGGCACAGGGACATGAAGCTGAACTGAAAGCTCGTACCAGGTTAGTTTGTCTATAATACCTGTTGATAAAGCAAGAAAGTACACTAGCTATGGAAATGAAAGACTGGCCAGATTAATTTGGCGGGAGCTGGTCTGGAGATCTTGTAAAAGCCTCTCACTTACTATGAAGAGATCTCTGAACTGTCATTTACTTTAGGGTGTGATCCAGTGAAGAAATGGTCCTGAGGACGCTTTATTTTGTTGAAGACTGAATACTTCTCCAGATGGTGGCATTTAGGGGCTGTGCCTGCAATTGCAGCCTGTGTTGACAGAGAAGATACATTGCAGAAAGTAAAAAGAAAACTTTTGAACCTCAGTTGGTAGCTATTTGCCACACACTTCACCTGTAGTTATCTCTAATCTTGGCCACTTTCCCTGTCTGTTGGTGAAATGCACACCCATTCATCACGAACAAGTAGAAACATGAAAGCAGATCTGGTGTTGCAAGCATGAGATGCAGAAGTGAAGAACAGAAATCACAACCAAGCGATAAGGCAACACAAATTGAGAGTGTTGATTACTTCTGAAATACAGAAGGAGAAAATAAATTAATAGAAGGGAGAAGTCATTGCAATTAATAAGCTGTCAATTCATGTAATGAACACTGCAGAACAAAAAGGTTATCTCTATAATCAGTGCTGTGACCCTGATGTCCTTAGGGCACCATGGATCAGAAAGATTTCTTTTCCCCAAGTGTTATAACCACTCAGAAATAAAGGTATGGTCAAAACGTACAATTTTACAGTACTGCAAAATCGTGTAACATTATTAATACTAAGGTGGGATGACTTTTTTTCCTAAAGCTATTTTATAATTGTGTGGTGTCTCTTATTTTGTGGCATAACCATGGTGTATAATAACTAGTTCTGATTCTGATTCTTTAATCACCTGATCGTACAAAGCATTTGATTTTCTGAAGCAATCACAGGTGGCATTTCCTTGTGCCTCTCACTCTATTGTATGAATAATCTAACGCAAGTCATGATACGACCAAACTCGCTCTCTAACTCCAGATAGCATAGGCTACTCATGTAAAATAAGTTTGCAGGGCTGAAGACTGAAATGTAACCAAATCTTATTGGAAGAAACGAGAACACTTTCTGGGGTAAAAGGCACATATTCCATGAGGCTGGACTCCAAAGTGCATTTGTGCTGCATGATATGCTCGTCTGTATATCACAACGTGCACTACATCGCACAGCGTATCAGAGGCACCAAGCAGTAGTCATTTCTGTGACCTTTCCCGAAGGAGAGGGACAAGCTGTCTCACTGTAATTGTGCCTCCAAGACAACACAATCGTTGCCATCCTGACCCTTCATCTCCCTCCTCCTCAAACATCCAGCATTTTTATGTATAATGTAATCTTAATAAAATAAAAAGGAAAATGATGAAAGACAATGCATTTTCCCTCTCTATTTACAAGTATCGTTGAACATCATAATTACCTCAGTTCCATAAAAACAATGACATCAAAAATATGACACATATTGCAAATATTACACATAGTTCCACCTACTACATCATTAAATCAATTACTCGTAAGTGTATAAATTCATCTCACCAAAATAAATAAATAAACCCAATGAGGACTTAGAGCAGATTTGTCTAAAACTCATCAGAAAAAATACACCACACCAAGATAAATCCCAAGAAAACTTTGAAGGCCAAGTTTTTCTTCCACTAAGTAGCTCAGTAAATATCTATAAAGCCACATAAGGGAGAATATCAAAACATCTTGGACATGTTTCCAACAGCCTGCTGCCCCTGCTCAGTTCTAACGTCGATGGGAGCTAGGTGTGAGTAGTATCCACCAAACCACAACGCAGTGAATTTTTTAATTGTCCTGGGACTATTCCCAACGAAAATTCGAAACCAAAGGCTAAAAATGAACTGAAGGAGTGAAACAAAAAGTGGTATTACAGCAGAGAATGTGCCCAGCAGCTCCAAGAATGTAGTCACTGGTTGCTCTGTCCTCGAGACCTTGCACTATCTTTTTGCCCTGGTGATAGTTCACTTTGTCTATCCATTGCCTCATGATTGAAGATGAAATAATACAGGGGTTTTGGTTCAGGTCCTAGGAAACTAATTTTTCTCTGCTGCCTGTCCAGGGCAGAGCCAATGCATTAGTGGGTTTGATGTTAGACGAAAGAAACTCGGAACATTTTACATTTGTTGAGTTGCTTTGCTTCTTTTAATCTTTAAATAAGTGTTGTCTGATTTCTAAGATGAAAAGTCTATGGGAAGCATTATAAATTGATATGCTTTATCAGATGGATCAACTACACATGCTCCGGTATTAACAAAGACGGAAGCTTCGCTAAGTATCCTCCAGTATTGTCAAATTGCACTTGTGAAAGAAACCAAGAGATAAAAATACCAATTCATGCCACAAATGAAATGTGGCTACAGTAAAAATAGGTACGAAAGAAAAAACTCTGCAAAGACCTCATCTGTGATTTATCTGTGTTGCAGTCTGTGCCTGCTTGTGATGGCATTTTGCTCAACCCGCTTACCTGCTTTGCAGCCCCGCTTACCGGTGTGCCAGTCTGTCGGGTATGTGGGCTCTGCAGGGGCATGGATGGATTTCTGCTCAGTGTTGTCAGTCACCTGAACTTCTATATTCCCAAGAGTGCCACCTTGTAACTCCTGACATCACTAGAAAAAACAGCACTGAAAAAAAAGGCACAACCGACTCTCTTCAGTTGCATTAAGGTCCTGGATCTGTCCAGAGGTAAAGTATCATTACAAATATGCCATTGGCTCTACGCATTTGTAAAGCAGGTGAGGGAAGAGAATCAAGGCCTCCAAATATAATCCCCTCTTTTGCTCCCCCAAAAATGAACTGTGTGAAAGAAAGGCTGGTTCAGAGTAAACTGCAAATATTTTCATGAAGATAAAACAAAGCCCATTAACATTGGGGGATGCTGGTGGCTGCCAGGGGCTGGGGGGCAGTACGTGAGACAGACAGACCTGCAATGACAAATACTGTGTTTCCTCTTTTTCGCTTGCCTGATTGATGACATTACAACAATAGAAACAAAAGATGGCTTGGATGGGCAGCGAGGTAGCAGAGACAGGCTGACACACCTTGATACCAGACTTGCACAGCTGCACATATGCCACTGCTGATCCATCAGCCCAGCAGGCTGCTCACAACGACTGATCAATCTACACTTGCCATTGCTTGATGTTAGCAGCAGCAGACAGTAAGGGAGAGAAATATTCATAATATACTGGAGGGTATGTTTTTGTTTCCCTTTTGGTGTGGTTTGGGTTTTTTTTTTTCCTCCTCATAGAGAAGCCCTGTGGTTTGTAACAGTGCAAATATACCTCCATTGGCTCTGAGGACCATGTCTTTTACTTAGGTAAAATTCTCATGGACCCAAAACATGGGACATTTGTGTCCTCTCCATGCTGATAAATGCTGTGCTTTTCAGTGGGAATTTGGGGAAACAAATGAGGAAGGAAAGGCAAGGTGAGAACTGGTGCAGATAATGACTGTTATGACCAGGAGTTGCTTAAAATGAAAAGGAAGATCGGCCAAAGGTTGATGTAGAGGAGCTGCTGCAAAAGAACGAGGCAGCCTGACCTGCATGCTTTCCAAGAAGAGTTTTGATCAAATGATTTGTATTGAAAAACGATTCTTCAAAATAATTTGTAGAGTCTAGACAATAACTGTCACATGAGAGACTGAAATTTTCAGATCAATAGATGTTTGCAGCAACCCTTCTTCTTAGTATTTATATTAACTACCTCTGAAATCCACAGACTCAGCACTCATTCAGTAAAGACCTTCCTCAAATTATTATTAGACTCTCGGCCCACTTCTTCTCTGCTGTAGATATGCTGTTGATACCAAGCAAAGCCAATTTCTGAAAGACCAAACAATTGAAGTAGAAAACGCTTAAGAGCTCTGTGTTGTTGTTAGTGCTTGCTGATTATTTGGATGTGGCTTTGTACTGAACCCAGTAGTATTCTTAATATTCAAATATCTTAGAAGAATAGCCTAATATTTGACACAAAGGAAAAACAAGGAAAAACCTAATACTCTAAAATGAACCAGCTGCCCATTCATATCAAAGGGAATTTTGTGCCAACTGCAAGGATAACCTATGCCCGTTATAAATCTGCAAGTTGTATTTAATTTTGCACATGTATTTAATCCATCTGTAAATTGTTCATTGGATAGCACAGGACGATGCTCTCTTGGGAACTGTAAGGTATGTGTATTCAACAGTGGAGAATAAACACAAGATTTTATTACAAAATGCCACTGCTGCTCCTGGCATGAGTAATTTGTGCACCTGCATTTTTAAAATGTTTCAAAGTTTTTCCCCTTTGTGAATTCAGCGGCAACACACATTATCTTCCAGGCTGCCACAACACAGTATTTGCAGACTGGGTCACGTCAGCCCTTGTTATCCAGAATCCACTGTTTTCCGAGCAAATAGCAACTGAAAATGACAATGGTTCACTCCAGACAGGGGAGAATAAGACAGTGTTTCCTTATGGCCTAGCAACGTGTGCCTGCAAGAGGAGCAGGAGATGTATGCGGGGCTCAAATCCAAATGCATAGTGGGGTTTTGGAGAGGACAGAGGCGCGAGGAAATGCGGAAGGGATTGAATGTACGAGGACAGCACTTCCTCCAACAGCTTGTCCCACATTTGAGCATATTCGTCCTCGTAACTTGCTTGGATCTGCAAGCGTGGGGAATGAGAGACTGGGTCTGGAGATTGAAATACACCCTCTGGCATAGCACTGCACAGCCAAAGTGCTGGGCCAGCCATGGATATCATTAAATGTAGAGTCCTGAATAATTACTACTGTGCTTTAAATACACCATCACCTTCTGGAAGGCTGGGTACTCATGGGACCTTGCCTGGCTGATCAAGGTTTGGAGCAGGTAGGGGAATTAGGACATTTTAGTTAGTTTAGGCTTAGTAATTTAATTTTTAATAGTTATTCTGCAGGTGTCTAAAGTCAACTCTGTATATACAATTTTTAACTAAAAATTTCCCTTGTGTTCTCTGTAATCTCTCTGAAATGTTCCTTGATTCTCTCAGAACTCTCTCATTCAAATATGTAAAGTGTATTATTCCAAGCAATCTTACGTATTTGTACATCTTAAAGTCCTATTATCATCTTAAAGTCCTATATCACACAATTCCCTCATTTGCCGTGGATCTTAGGCAAAAGGGAATTGAGATCTCATGTTGTACCAGTTTGATCATCAGAGACTATCTCCAAAGTTAGTCAGAAGCAGCTGAGTTTTCAGCCTGTTTATTTAACTGATATTGCAAATGCTGATGGAGAGATGGTGCTGACGATATCGCCTTAGATGAAGTTTTATTTTCCTAATTTGTCAAGGGTTGGGGAGGCAAAACAACACCACCAGATAGCAGTTTAGAAGATCTCCATGATGGAATGAGATTTGAACAGTTGTGTGCCTTCACCTCTATGGAGATGTGCTTGACATTTCAAAAGGTGCAAATGTGTGAGGCTGAGAATGTCCAGTTCTACCTGCAAGAGGGTAAACATGGCAGAAAATTAGACTCTTTTGCCATGAGCACTGTTTGCCTTCCACCCTTCATCTACATCTGATCATGAGGTGCTCAGAACATGTTCAGATCTGTGTTTACCACCAGTCCCCACAAAAACTTGGTGCCTCCCTTCTCCTTTAAGCCTTATTGCAGATTAATATCATTAATGCAGAGCCTTATTCTTTCCCTCTTCTGTCATGAAGAGCTGGAATGAAAATCATCAAGGCATGAAGATGGAGGGGAATCAGAGAAATGGGAAATCACTGAGCAGAGCCTCAGTACAAGGCTGCTTCCTTTAAACCCACTTTCAGGGTCATTTACATTACCATTGGAAAGGCCGAGGTGGAGGATGCTACTGGGACATTACCGCTAGCATGTTCCTGGGTACCACCTCTTTACTGAAAACCCCTCCTAAAACCAAGGCAAACACAGGTCCTCTGCTCCTGTAAGGTACTAGCCCAAAGCTGATCAACAGCCCTTCAAGAGGAACTTTTCTCAGGCATTTTGATCCCCGAATTAACACCTTTTAGTTGTGTGTGTGTGTGTGCACATGCGTATCGCAAGTAGCAAAGAAGTGACTGAGCAAGGTGATAGTAACCTGCTGGATGGTGTGGTTATAGTACAGGTAGGAGCGCAACCAAAACCCTGCAGAGGATGACATTAGCACTCAGTCATGCAGCAGTTCTGCAGGTCTGTATTCAGAAGGTTTCCATTTCGACAACAGTCATCTCTTCTGCTAACAATTAAATCTATTAAAAAAAAAAAGAAAGTTAGATGTATATAGACAGAATAGAAGCTGGAGAAGGGAGCAAACAGGCAGAACTGCAGGAAAAAGTGGTGGACAGGTCTCTGGTGAAAAACCCAAGAGTCAGTAATGATGTTTCTTTTGTTTGTTGGCAGAGGGAGATAGCAAAGAGAGGTTAGAAAAGGAAAGCGGATGAGGAGGGAATCTGCATTTCTTGCAGTGTTCATACAGCACTCTCAGCTGGTGGGGCTCCAACATTTTCAAACACACTCCTGGGTGCAAAGAAAATGCAGAATATACCAAGCTAACTGGGCCACAAAAGTTCCCCTCAAGTACTTTGCTCCCAGCCACCCTCTCTTGCTATGTAGTGATTATAATCAGAAACACGAGGCTGAAAGTAAGATTTGGACATGATGGAAGGGGAACTTAAAAACAGGGACATGGTTGAGGAACATGTTTACAAACCAAGTCATACAAATAAGATTTCCCACAGCTTTCTACAGCAGTGACAGCTGAGAAAATCTCATTTTGGCCAGTAAGGGAGAAGTGGTCAACCCTCCTATGCATTTGCTTGGACAGCGCAAAGATCCCAGCTCAGACAGAGTAATAAATCTGTGACAGGGAATAACTGTTGATAAAACAGAGGCTCACTGAGCAAAAGTAATTTTCAGTGCCTGAAAAGTAAAGAAAAAAAGAAAACAGAGAAAGAGAGAGAGAAGCAGAGAAATGAAAGAGTCGTCCCTCCAGACGAGACTGAAGTCCAACTCCAGTCTCTAAACATCTGACTGGAAAATTTGACTTGTCTGCACTTTGAAGTTCGGAGACACAAATATAACTTAATTTTGTGTGAAATTTCTGAAAATGCAGCCAAACCAACAGAACTAACAAGATGCACTTTTCCTAGGCAAGCATAGTTTGCATAGGACCTTATTTGCCATCCCACCCAAATAGTACCTCACATCACTATACATCTCCCTCCATGGTGAGCTGCTCTAGGAGCACTCAAGTGGGGAGAAAAGACTGCCAAGAATGCTGCTTAGTACCGATACTCCCAGAGAATCAGTCCTGACAAATTCACAGTCTAAGGAACTGTGTTAAGTAATTTCAAATAAATATGTTTGAAGACAGTGCAATCTGCCCTCAGATATTCCGCAGGCAGAAAAGTAGGCTAAATTCATCAGATTAATTATTCATTGCAAATTCTCTCAGCTCTATCATTGAGGTCAACAGCAAAAGTGCCACTGAGTACAATGGGATGAGGTCTCCAAAAGTGGATAATGCTCCTTTACTCTGCAAATATGATCAGCTTTGCTAATTTCTGAGGGACAGGCAGAAGCAACCAAACAAGCACAGGTACGTGCAAATAAGCACTTTTGTTTCACAAAGACTGACTTCTGTTTCAATACATGTGGGACTGTATGTCCCATATTCTACTCTGAGCTTTATGTTCAAATGAACCCAAATTCTCGTCTCTCATCTGAGTTAAAATATATACATATATATGCATATATATATACTCACAAATACATATATATACACACATACATATCACCAGAACTCTCCAAAATAATAATTTTTATGCAAAACCATAACTTAATGACACTGTCTCAAATCAGAACACACTTGTGACCTAATTGGTAAGCAAGGTCTGAAATTTTTGGATTTACAGCAAAAGCCCAAAGTTAATCAGTTTGGAAGGGTGAAGAGGACTGGTTGCATCAGAAATGCTTTACACAGCTGTTCAAATGAAAACACAGAACATTGAGGCCTCGATCTCAAGAATCACCAGGCTTTTTGTACTCTACAGACGTTTTTCAGCCAGTACTGTACACCTGTATTTTTTAGACCCATCAATTATGAGCCTGAGTAATGTAATTATAACCCAAGCCATACCCTTTGATTAAATACATGAGCTTAAATTCATGTTTATTTTAACTGCCTGTAGTTATCCAGTCCAACACAGCCTCCAGAAGACAGGAAAGGCTTTTTTAAGGAGCTACTTCAATTTTTCCAGTCTCTCCATGTAAAATCAGAGTGAACTTTTTTTTTTAATGGGGGAGGGAGGAGAAGAAAAATAGACAGAGGAGGAAATGTAATTGGAGGTGGCATGAAGAACATGGCCTCTCTGCATCTCTCTACCGTTAAAGCCCTCAGGGGATTTAAAGGCCACAAATGATGTAGGTCTTCTCTTGAACCACTGTGAAATTTATCTGCTTGGGTTTAGTATCACTAAATGTGTATTAATGTCAAAGATTGTTTGTGTGGATTATTTATAAGGCATTCACTTCAAATTAGTGCTACTTAAAGTGTGTGAGTTCATAACTTGCCAACAGCAGATGCAGTCTGCAGCAACCGAAACAGCAAGCAGCTCGACAGATGTATATACAACAGCTGGATGCAGATCAATACTAGAAACATTAACCATGGTATTGTTTTAGAAGCAGTTCTTTACTTGGGAGATATATTTTGTTCTACATTAATGGTGTCTTAAGTAAAATGATAGAAGACATGTAAGGATGCATCTTAAAGAGGTGCGCTGGGACTCGCATGCTCTTGCCTGCCTGTTACTAACATGGCTTCTCCTTATGCTGTAATTCTGCATGTCTCCCCTTCATCACCTGCCCCACTGCAGGGAGGACCTTGCTGTGAGAATGTGTGGGCTTTGAGGCTACCTCCCTTAGTACCAGCTAGCCACCTTGCCGTGCAGCATCTACAAGGTTTAGTACAGGGCCCGTGGTGGTTTATCCTATGTGCAAGGGTTACCTGCACACTTCTGTACCAGAAGAAAGAGAAGTGAAGTGAACACTTCATGTCAGTGGGAATAACACTGTCTCACAACTGCAACCATGTGCAAGGCAGGGGCCCAGACTTTACTCTCCTTAGTGACTTGGTAGACATCACAAGCTCTTTGATTGAGCATACAGAAAAGTGAATTTTCAATCAATCAGCTTTGCCTCACCTGACCATCCTCTCGAATAGGCCAGAAAGGTGTTCATTTGAATTCCTGTAAGTAAATCACGTGAAAGCCAGTTCCTTAGAGAAGTGTTTAGACACTTATAAAGGTTCAGGTTTTTCAATGAACATTAAACATTCCTTGAAATCACCAAGGGTACAAACATGCACAGGTTGGGAACATATGTACAAATACACACGAGCCTAAATATGCATCTAGCCTTCTCAGGTTTGATCTGAGCCTTGTTTGATCAAGCCATCAACTCAAGTTGATTGGAATTTTAGACTGTTTTGCCCATGGCTTTAGGGAATTACCAAGACCAAGGCAGGACAACTATGCCCTGCTGGTTTCCACACTGTGGCTCTTTGACACTGTCCCTGTGCACAGCCCAAAACCAGTGAATAACTTAAACTTTCTTCTTGCTCAAACAGATCACTAATTTTGAGGACCAAACGTAACCCTGGCTTTCTACTGTGCATGCGGGATGGGTCTTGGCACTGAGGCCCACGATACTGGAAGATTTACATTGTCTCTGTCATCTGCTTAAGGAATATCTTGCCAGTCATTGCCAAATTAATCTAGTGGAAATAGTTACATTTAGTAATATAGTGATATTTTTTGTTATAGCCAGACTGCCTTTGTATAGTGAGATATGTTCAGCAGCATAAGTTCATCCAGTCTGACCACTGACAGACACAAGCATGAGAAAACTTCAAGGAATTGTCCCCCTTTCAAGCACTAATTCATCAGTGATAAGCAATTAAATTGTCTTTGGAAGTGCCTGGTACTTCCCAGCAAGGCTACTTTAGAAAGCATTTATTGAAAGCCAGCGATGGTGCCCCTTACCTTAGCTTGGGAAGGCATCACAGTCGTATCTTTGAGATTACTTTCGAAGAGAGAACATTTTCACCACCTGTTCCTATTTTCTCTCCACTTGCTCTCTGTTGCCTCCTAGTCCCTACCGATTCTTACTCCTCTTCTTCCCCTTCCTGCAGTTTCTCTGACACATACAGAATGCCG
>NW_010432069.1:133640-153460 GCF_000710305.1 Buceros rhinoceros silvestris
TCTTGGACTCCTCACTGTGTTATCTGGGGTTCCTCTCCTCTCCCTTTGAGTTACTCTTGCTTTCCTCCACCCTTTTTTACATCCTTTATTTTTCTTCCCAAGCTGTATCCCTCTCTTTCATTGCCTTCTTATTTTGCTCCCGAGAATAACGTGGGTTTTCACAGAGAGTACAAACAAGGCCAAACAATTTTCCAGAAGTATTTTGAGGTGCTGAGTGGATGTTTGTTTGTTCCAGGGCTCGCTTTCTTTGTTGGGACCTTAAGGATTACCTGGTAGGGGCAGCACCACCTTTTGCTCTTTAGCTGCCAGCAGCCACCATCTGCAGACATTCCTCCCAGCACACACATACATGCTTGTTGTAAACTGTCTTTATTTAGGGCCATGAAGGTACTAACAGCCTGACATGGCAAAACTCAGAGATCTTCCTCAAAGATGCTGAGGGCGTGTCCTCACACATTATTTCCTGTGGACCCTTTGCACCTCTGAGGAGCTAATATGACCTTGCAGGATGGCACTTCCTGCAGCAGGCATTGCTACATTAAGCAATTAATAAAAATGATTACACCTCAGAGCTAAATATGGTATATTACGGTGTTGTACTTCACTTATATTACCCTCATGGCAAAGGAGTCAGAGAGATGCTGCCATGTGTTTTTGAGGTGTGACTCTTTATTCTATTTAATGATATCAATATGCAATAGTGATGCTGGTATAATTAGCGTGGTGGATAGCACCAATATAAAAAACCAGAAAGAACCTGTTTTAGAGAAACCAATACAGTGGATATGTACTTAAAGCTGCATGAAAACCCTGCAGCAAAAGTCAAGGAGGTTCAGTTACAATCTATCTCCTCAATCTATCTGAGACAAGCTCACCCAAGGCTTACAGCTGTTTTGGTGAACGTGGGGTTCATTTGCTATGGTTTGGACAGATGTACGGACCCTGAATGAAACTTGGGATTATGAAATGAGTTGATACAGAAGGCGCTGGGTTCAGTTTTGCATTGGTTTGAGGCTAGATCTCAGAACAGGCTTCAGAAGCTGCCAAACACAAGACAAACAAAACTGAAGAAATAAACTGCCTGTGGAAGCCCTGCAAAGTCAGGCCAAGGTGTTTCATACAGCTGTAGTAAATCTGGAAAGAAAAGTCAACACACAGGCTATCAGCTCTGTCAGTTGATACGCTCTCCAGGAAACAATACACAGGTTTTACAGGCCAGATCCACAGCTGACAAAAACTGATGCAGCCCCACTGCAGTCACTGGGGATCAGTCGGCTTACATCAGCTACATCTCCAGCCAACATCTTTTACTCTTTCATAGTTCAAATATCAAAAAGAAGCAAAGTTGAAGTGGAGAGTTTGTGTGGTCATTGGGTGTCTGCCTTGAGTGAATCAATGTGGATGACTTTAAGATCTTTTCTTTGGTCCAACCTCCCACTTTCCTTTTTGGCCACAGACTTACAGTTTGCGGCACCAAGGCAGGGCCGTGTACACGCCTACATTTCACTCAGCAGGGGTCCTTTCTTACAAAACACATTGCAAAAATCAATGGTCTGTCATACTCTTTACCTCTTATTTCAAGCCAGGCTGCAAGCTGTCAGAAGAAGGAGCATCCCCTAGCATATTTTTACGCAGCCCAGACACAACGGTATATAATTCTAATTGATGCTCTGGATAGTCCTATAAAGAAACCAAGGACATTGGAAACTCCCATCTTATCTCAGAGTGCCTAAATTGTTCAATTTATTTTTGCAAGGGATCAGGCCCTTTACATCTATAAAATCTGCCCACAACACATCCAGTGAGATACAAATTGTTAACCTGGATTTCTCCCTACAACTCTGAATGTCGTTGAATCTTCAGTTATAGGTTAAACACTTCAGGTTAATCACTTAAACATTTGTGCAATGAAACGACAACGATTGTGTACAGAGATCATCTGCAGTATGCAACAATACCCAGAGCTGTGAGACAATTTAATAGAGGTCTCTACCTGCTGCAACACCTTCGCACAAGGGTGTGATTTAAAGGTAATGTGGCAGGGTTAATGCAGAATTTCCTTGCTTTCCTAGGTTTAAGTCTCAACCTTAATGGTATAACTTGCATTGACATTGTTTCAGCTTGTTTTGACATCATAATTGAGTCTAATCTCCACAGACTTGCACTGCAGTCTTATTTCCTATTGTAGTCTCGCAATGTAATTTTACCATAAGAGCACTGTAGTAAGGTCTTCTCCAAGTCATGCTTTGAAATCACGTTGTGTGTGTAATACTGCCTTGAAATGGCTTCGTAAGAGGGTCTCCAAAGATATTCCCTGCTAAAGTTTAGCCATCTTAATCTCAGCTTGTAATGACCTCACAATGCCATAAAGCAATTACCATTACAAATTTAAATGGTCTTATACAGGAACTGCTGCACTGCCTCATTAGGTGACACATTTTGCTGCGTCCAACCTCTTACTTAAATACAGCACATCTACTGGATATCCACTGCTCTTTTAAACTCCAAAATTGGGCTAGAGCATGCATTTTATTACAGTTCAATTTTTTTTCACTGCGAATAGGCTGATAAGAATCGACTCTGACTGCACATTTTGTTAGAGCTGGGCTGGGTTAGTGGCATCTAGATCTGGATGCCACTACTGCTGGAATTTTATTTGCTCACTGACCATAAGCCAAATCACAGCTAGGAATTTTCTTTGAAACCAAAATAACAGAGATCTGCTATGCTCTGTTGTCACCTGATACAGCTTTACTTCCTCACTGCTTTGTTCCTGAAAGGGCTTGCAGCTGGGGCATTGATTTCTGTTTTAGCAATTCTTCGGGGAAGCGATGGCCAGCGCAATTTCTGTCCCTTTGTTAGACACCCAGGACAGTAGGAGCTGGTGGTTTGTGTTGGGAGGTAAAATAGGTTGCTCTGGCTTTTATAGTCAGAAATCTCAGAACGCTTTACGTTATTTCCCAGGAAAATCTTGGGCTTATCTAGGACACCTGCAAGACCATCTATGGAGGACCTCAGGGTGCTTTTCCAGCCTGACTTGGAAAGTAGATCAACTCCATTAGAGCAGGGAGATTGGGCTGTCTTCTGTGTGGCTCTAGGAAGTGTCAAACTGTTCCATTCTTACTCTTCTAACTCACTTTTAATTTCATTTCTGACCCTCTAAAGATGGTGATTTTGTGGTCCGTGGAGCACCAGAACGCATGTGGTACACTGCGAGGACAAAGGCCGACTGCCATTACTTACAGCCAACTTTCAAGAAGCAGCCGAGACTTATAACTTCTTCAGAGACATACTCCTGAGAACATGTTCATTATTTTAATTCATGTCTTCATTTCTGGCTGACTGCCAAGTGGTCTACCAGATGTCTCTCTCTACTATGGCTGAAGCAGATTATGATGTTCCAGTTCATTTTTCCTTCACTGACAGCCTGGTTCCAAAAATGTGCCAGACTTTAAGGGCAATATTTTCAAAAGCCAGGTCAACTCACAACAGTACACCAATGACAGTGCATGCAGATACTACAAAACCGTATGATAGGCAATTAACTCAATGTTATATATGCTAGTCAAGCTTCTGTGAGTTTGTTAAGAGTCTTTAACACTGATGAGGATGATTCTTAAAGCACCAGTTCCTGGAGTCTGGTGAATATGGCAGAATTGGAACCTGGAAAATACGACGTTTTCTTACGTGGTTAAAAGGGAGAACCTGAGTCTAACAGCTTACAAAAAGAGAAAGAAAAAGCAAAAGACCTCAATATGGGTTTATTTTTAGTTGTGTTTTTTTAAAGCCATTAATTACATCACATGCATGGATGCACTTGGTGTATGTATTTTTACACGCAGATCCCAAAGTCCAGCTCATGAAGGGTGTGTCTTATATCTATTGTCTCTCTCTCATCTTTCGTCTCCCAGAAATGAAAGAGTTTCATAAAACAAAGGCTATTCTCTATCAGATCAAAAGTCTTCAAGACATTTGTAGTAATTTAGCACTTAGTCAAAATTTTGAAGGTCTCTGATGGCCTGTATGAAATGTTTTTTATAGAATTCTATTTCACACAACAGGAACTTGTAGCCACGTGCCAAATGTTTTCTTTCAAGCCTTCAAATACTCAACATTTTTTCTTCTTTTTCATCTACTTAGGTAGTGGCAACTGCTTTCCAACTAACTTCTCACTCTTCAAATATTCTGTGGATGTCTGATCATGAACGAACACTCATTTCATATCATGGCTATGCATCCTGAAGAACATTGTGCATGCCAAAACAGGTAGCTAGAACACAGTAGGAAGACTTTTTTCAGTCTCTTTCTATTGTTCTTGGTGTCTGCTCTCACCTTCATCAGTCACCTGCATGCAACTTTAAGATTATTTCTCAGTGTGCATTTGAGGTGTACATCCTCTCTCTTTTGCTTTCAGATGGAAGGACTTCATGCAATTTCCTTTTTATGAAATGCAATTCTACAGAAATTAGAAACCAGAATTACATTAGATAATAATTCTGACTTTTAAAACTTTTAATAAGCCACATGGCTTTTAAGACTCTGTCTGCATGTGTTCATGCAGTTCCATTTCCCAGTTGTGGTCTACCTACTAGGCAAAATATCACGATTGTGTTATCTTTACGCTAGTCTTGCATTGCCCTGTGTCTTGACACCAATACAGTACTACTTACCAAAACTTTAACAATCCAGCACCATAACCTCCAGACAACCTCCTCACAGGAAGCAGCAAGTTTGCTGAGTTTAAGCAAGGGGCTTGACTGGAAGGAGGGAGTGCTTTGTTAATAAACTGCATTGTCTGAATAGTTTTACTAGTGTGAAGACCCTTGTACTGATGATTTATTTGGAAGTTCTGCGTATATTAACTTTTGGTAAGAGCTGAGACTAAAAACTTTATGGGGAATGCTACATACACTCCAAAGACCGACAAGAGAATTTAAGTTAGATGTGATTAGTATGAAGAAAGTTACATTTATTATACTCTTATGTATAATTGATCATATGAAAGGCCTTTTGTAACTATAAAAGAGACAGCACATTAAATTGTTTTACCCTGAGGATTATACAAATTTGTAGAAATCAGATTGGAATACCAGCCTATTGGTTTCATTGCTATGGTAAATCATTAAGATGTTCTATGTTAAACATAAATCTTTGTATCTATTTATTATTAATCACATAGCTCCTCCCAGCTGCTGCTTTGCTTCATCCATCTGAGCCAATCAACCCAAAACCTGGTAGCATTAGCCCTGATGAAGGATGGCTGCGTACACATATTATGTGTGGCACATAGCAGGGATTATACAGTGCTAGACGTGGGGTGTGAGAGCTGATCAGGTGTTAGCTTTCCACAGCAGGGGGTGGGGGGGTGGGGGGCGCTGGTTTCTGGGTTTGCAAAAAGCATGCCTCATTGATAAGATGATTCATGGTGAAAGGGAGTTTAGCTGGGAATAATTTAGGGGCTGCTGTGGTGGAGTAGAAATACGGTTTGGGATAAAGAGGTTATGAACCTGTATTTGTTTGATAAAGTCCTGAATGCTGACTAATATCAACCTACACTACCCTCACCCATTTCAGTTTGGAAAGCAACGTTACAAAAACATCTCAACTCACAAGTAAGTGAAAAAGACAACCTGAACACCACCAGATTTAATGGTCTTGTATTATTTGAGAGTTATCCAAGCTTCTAAGCAAAGCTAGTTGGCTTTCAAAGCATTTCTAGGCGGGTATGACTACACAGACTAACGGTTTGTTGCCAAGTAGAAGTCAATTCCAACTCAATGATATAGCATATTGATTACTGCCTATTTCCTTCTACAATATCCTGTGAGTGTAATGGTATCTGACATATAATTTTCCCAAAACTGCTGAAGTTGCCATACTATTTAGATTTGGCCCACATTTCTTCAATTAGCAGGAGTATTTTAAGTGATATACTGCTCCAAGCCTTAGACACTTCTTGCTCATGCCATACAAAATTAGGTAAGTGTGGAAACTCATTTTAAGAGGAGACAAAAATATTGTTGGAAGAACTAGATTTTTGCAGTAGTGTCATAAGAAGACGGGAAACAACAACAGTGAAAAAATACAGTCCATTCAAAACTGAGCACTGAGCTCCATTACTGTGACAGTTTTTGCTTAAGCAACTTAATGCTTAAAAGCAAAACAGTCTTTCTTTACTTTTGTAAATGCAAATGTAAATAAACATCTTTCAGACAATGGCCAGTTCACATTCACCTTCACAGTTTACTGTGAAAGTAACTGTATATTGGGAAAACATGCACAGATCACACATTGCACACCGTGGTTTGCAAAATGAAATAGGAAAATTCGTGTCATAATTTCACTGTAGGCTGCTGAGATTAGTGATGGCAATTCGTACAGGTAGGAAGGATGACAACAGGATATAGCTCTAAGGGAATTCTTTCATGTGATTTTTCTTCTTCTCCAGTGTGGTCAGTAAAATCCTGGGTAGCATCAATAGCTGATCCTGGCTGACAATCTCTTAGTCTTGCAAACTTCAGTTCGTACCAGGGAAAAAGGAAGGTAACAGGTTAGCTAAAAGTGGTAGAAACATCCTATGCCATGAAAGTCTACTTCTTCTCTATCTGTTCCCCTTCTGGTTCTCCATTTTGCTTTTATTTCCTGAGATGAAGTTTTCTATAACTAAAATACCAAGGCAAAATCTCTGAAAACCAAGGGGTTTTGAAATAGATATAGTTCTACAAGGTATAGGAGCATGGGCTCAAACTGCATAGTTTGTGAGATCATAGCTTCTTTCTTTTCCTTTATCTTTTAATTCTCTCCTCCCTGCCCCCCCCTTTTTTCCTTTTCCCTTCCTTTAACAGTGAATATGTTCAACATGCAAAATTTAAAAGGTATCTGGCATTGTACTTTAAGACACAGCAAGAAGAGAAAGCTTTGTGTCCTGCCAAACACACAATGCTTTATATAGGGCTGGAGGAAGAATGAACAGATTCATTTTCTGCTCTCTGTTCTGACCTGTTTGTATTATTTATTTATTCTGAAATAATTCACTGCACAGCAAAACCACCACTTCTTAGTTTCTACCCAGAGCCTGAGCTTCCAGGCTAGAATGCCTATGCCAGCTGACACTGTTGTGGCAGGCAGGAATGTATGGAAAGGAATATATATTCCTGGAGTAAGGGACGCTGGGCCCATCAGAGATATCCTTGTCTTGTCTTTGCAGATGCAAAGGGAACACCTCCCAGCAGAATATGTGTGCTCCTGCAAGGCAAGAAGGTGTCGAATGCTGAGAAAGCTGTTCAGAGGTGTAAAAGATGTCTATTGATACAGATGCTCTTGCCCTTTCCCTCTCAGGCGGTTTGAAGTTGGCTTCGGATTATATTCAAATGATGCAATGCAGTTTGTCATCTTGCTCTATCTGTGTCTTCATTTTACCTTCTCCCAGACAGTAGCTGCAAGTTACCGTCATTCTGGTGGTTTGAGAGTCAAAATTGAGGGACGCTCCTTCTGAGTCTTTGTCTTTTTGTGGTAACATCTTCTGAAATGAGCACTTCCTCCTGTACTTTTAGTCTTTGTAGCAATTTTGGTGTTGCTTTTGTTTTGTACCTCTACCATATTTTCAAGGGAAAACATTTTGCTTCAATCCATTTTTTAAGCTAGGGCCAGTGGAATAAAGAATGAGATAGAAAGAGTCCCAAATTGCAGCCTGCCTTGGATGTTGGTTTGGTTATCAAAATAAACAATGTGTGGATCCCAGAGCTCTGTGGAAGAGATCTTCTAAACCAAATTCTGTCACAAATATAAACTCATGAATAGTTGTGAGAAAGTGGATAAAAAAAAAATCTTAAAAGATGCCAGATGCTTGTATGACAGGGGCAACAATCTAACAGAGGTGATAGTGGTAGGAAAAGGTAACCAGATTCTGATCTCATTTATACCACTGAAAGCTCAGAATAGATCAGGACAACTCAGGCTTACCTCCAGAGGATCTGAGGTCAGAGCTGGATGTTCAATGACCGAACATTTTAGCACTTCTTGGATAGAACACACAAACTTTTCAACTCCTTAAAGCCCAAAGACCGAGTTGTTCTGACCACCAGGAGAAGATCCAGGCCAAAAATTGCGCAATAACCATTCCATCTCTATAGTTATCCATGATGCTGTCAGCAAGCATATTTGAAACCTGTATGCCTGACAATCATGTCTGGAACTGCGTCTGAATGCTGCATTCTTCATTTTCCCTCAGAGATGGGAAGCACGTGGATAGGCTGCACATTAGCCAACTCTGGGATTTGGGCATACTCCTGATAAATAAAGAGGATGGCAGGATGCCTCTGGAGGCCTGGAATGCAGGACAACAAGTTTGCTCCAAAACAAACGTCATGTACAATATACGTATAAGGTTAGTTTGGTTTAGCCGGGTTGTCAGGGTGCTGCCTGGCGAAGACACTGAAACATTTAGAACTCTAAAGCTAAATGGTGTTGTTTGAAAGTCCCCAGGCAGCATATCTCCTATGCCGTATGAGGTAACCAGAAGTAACCTTATGAGCTAGAACTGCGTAGCTTCAACTGCGCGAACAGCAGAATGTATAGGCATAGATTGCACCAGTGGCAGCAACATGCAGAGACTGAGAAATTAACCACTGGGACCACCCCCACATTTCAAGCACCCAAGTGGATTAGGGAGCGCATGGGGATTTGGCTGGGTCCATCATAAGCAGGTTTTCTGCTGAATTCAAAGCCAGTTCAAGGTCCAGATCCCAGAAAATGCTGCACTTCCATGAAACTTGTTTATGAATTTTCACTCGTTTCTATTAAAAGATAATGGGTCTGAACTCACAGCCCTTATGCCAGTCAGGTTTTTCCACTCAAGCACCTTTATTTAATGTACCTCAGAGTCCAAAATACTTTACAAACTGACATTAAAACTAGGAAACCCTGAAATGCATCCTTTTTTTTTTTTCTAGGACTGCAGGAACCGGACACATACCACTGGTGAGGGGAAGAGTGCAAAGAGCATCCCAGCCCCGTTAGCCCTATGAGGTTGCTGAGAGCCACGGTGAAGGCGGCCATGACCTGCTTCTACCCTCACCTGCAGCAATGGCTACAAACAGCTACACTGGGCAATGAGAGGAAGCCCAGATAAGGACAGGAAATGTTTCACAGCGCAGTTTGGAGCCTTCTTCCCCTTTTCTTTTAGCCTAGCTGGAGTGTTTATAGTTAATCATTTTCAGATGGAAATATTACAGCCATATCAGGGTAGGAAGCTGCAAAGAAGCTCAAGAGATACGAGCACTTGCCAAACTCTGAGGTATAGAAGTTGTTAAATTAGGTCGTGTGATGGGTCCAAAATGGGCTAATTTATGCTACTTTGAACATCGTTCTAGCCCTTTAACATGTTTCCCCCAATTAAGCTGTTCAGGCCACAGATCTAAATAGCTGTCTGCACATGCTGCCAATTGATTAATTCCCTAATGATGGATTGAAGCTAGCCTTTGTTTCTTAATCTCTCTTTTCTCCATTAATGGCAAATTATTCATAAGCCAAATCTTATAAATATAAGTAAACACACAGGAGTACAGGGGACAGGTTGAAAATAGATTTATTGAAGAATTAATTTTTGATTGTCCTTAACAGTTCATTGTTGTTTTCTCTTTTCTCACAGAACCACAGGGCTCCGGTAGGCAATTTCATGAACTTGAGCTTACGGTTTTCAGACTGCAGCCTGCAAAGAGCTCAGATGGCTACCCAAGCAGAAGACACACTCTTCAGGGGGCACTTAGTAGGATCAAGGCTTCTGTGGACAAGATGTGGAAGATCAAATTGTAAGGAGATTATTGTCTAGTTTCTCTGTCAAGCTCTGTCCTTTTATTTCACTTGCAATGGCAGAATCTGAGTGTCCATGCAGGAAGATGGATGAGGTCCATGCAAGCAGGGGAATGTCAGAGAGAATAAGTGTGTCTTTTCCCTTAAGAAGTCTCCTCTTTGGAAAGAATCTGTTGCCCCATGTCATCACACATGCACACATGCCTGGGGATTGCAGAAGGCTCTTAATCCTCTTTGGATGTGCGTGCTTGGAGGAAAGACTTCCAGTTCAACAGGCCACACAAGTGAAGTCTGTGTAGTGGCCATTAAGAAAGACGTGGAAGTGGTTTGAATAAGCAGAGCATGAGGAAGGCTGGAGAAACCTTAGTGAGGAGTGTCTCTGAGTCCTGATGCTGCGGAGAAAAGGCTGATTGTTGAAAGCTGTTTCACACAGCACAAGAAGAATCAGTGCTCTGAAGTGCATCACTCAGCCTGTCACCTCTGTGTCTCAAGCTGCATAGCAAAAGAGAAACAAAATAATGGGTATGAGAACTTAATTAATTCAAGAATTAAAGTTGAGGAATGGGACCCTTCAAAAGTGTGACCAAGATAAGATTCACTGTATGCTATAAATCACCCATTATTGTTTAGTTTCCTTTTTCCACACTTGACCTTCATCATTGTTCTCTCACCTCAGTCTGGGTGTCATTGCAGAAGTACTGGGTACATGGATGGAAGCATAGAAGACATGTTCAATAGCATTTCCCTGACTGCTTGCAATTTTATGGAACAGAAAGGAAATAATGAAAATGGATTTGAATTTTCTGTCTAATGTTTCTCTGAGCACCATGTGAGGTAGACAGCTCTTCAAAGAGAAGAAAGCTTATCTTGTGACATTCCCAAGTAAGGCCTTCATCTTGGAGATAATTAACCAATGTTAGCAGCTTCCCAGTCCTGGACAGCAAAGGATACATCCTCCAACGGTAGATGCCTGCTGAAAAATGTGATGCTTTTCCCTATTTGTACATGTCCTGTGAGTGTTAGCATGGGCTGACATGGTGAATGTATTTGCAGACAGATAGTTACTTCTGTACATTGCAGATTTGGATATAGGCCACACCTGGAGAAAACTGTGGAGGCACTTCTGGCATAGGTTTTGGTGACTGAGAGACAGAACACGGATGGTCTTCTGGGCAAAGCAGAGGTAAAGGACTAGGCTTTGCTCCCTGCCACAGCACTCTGATTCCAGACCAGCTCAATTTGGTTTGCTCTCAGATGCCCTTGAGTATCAGTCAGTTTACTACAGAGTGGGGAGATACTGGGCTGTGCCATACTGTATGTACACCCTGAATCCTGAGGCTGGCTGGAGGCAGGTTTAATCCCTGGTGAAATTCAGAACAGCCTCAGGGCTGCTCTGGGTTGTGCTGTTTTTTGACAGTCCCTCTGGGGCTGCCCTTTCTTGGCATGCTTCTGAAATGCCACCTTGGAGAAGAAGCAGGAGGAAAGGGTGAGGGGGAAGTGTTGCATAGACCTACTCACTTACCTACACACACTATAATCCAGCTGAAAGTTTCTCCAGCTAAGACAACTGCTTGAAAAACCATCTACTGACAGAGTGATGTAAGAAAGTGGTATGGGTAAGACTCCGTGGTTGGTCCCATGATTGGTTTTTTGTTTTGTTTTGTTTTTTTAAGTAGTGTTTTGTGGGGTTTAAAACAATTTGCTTATTTCTTGTTTTTAATGTTTTATATACACTCTGGGAATGAGCTTGTCTTATAATCTGTCATCCAGCCATGGCAGAGTGAGTACATGACCACCATCATCTTGTGTCTGTGCAAGGGAAAAATTCCTGAGTCACCTGCCATTGCTTCATTATCCAGCTGCATCATCTGCAAGCTAGGATGCAGCAGATGATACTTTCAAATTAGAAGTCAACAGTATTGGTATTATTAATGTGATTAGTAACAGCCTTAATAGTGCAGTACAATGATAGTTACTTTCATCCAAGTTCCTCAGAATACTTAGAGAGCACAATGCAAGATTTTCTATACAAACAGTCCCACATCATTCTTCTACCCTGTTGATTTATTACTCAACTGACATCAAGAAAGATACACCAGGCAGTCCTCTAATTCAGTCTGTTAATCAATTTTATTCTGATATTTGAATATTCGGAGCCCATATACTCCAGTCTTGACCTGCCTAAAACTGGCTGTGCTGTAGCTAGACATGTCTCATAATTATTGCCCCTCGGGTATCAGTCCCACAGTGTTAAATCTTGACTCCAGCTTTGAACTTCAGCAGCTTTAATTGGCCTCCATGTCCACAGAAGAGAAGTGGAAGCTCTTCAGAGCAGGGATTAGGTATGCTTTTGTGTTCGTGGAGCACTGAACGTAATGGGACCCCCACAGGATCTCTGGTTGCTACTATAGTATGAATGTTAAATACTGTTCCTCACAGAGCCTGGCTAGTGGGAAAGGTTCTGGGTAATTAGAAACACAGGGAATGCAGGCGGTCCAGATGAGCATAGAATGAGGCATTTTAAACAAACTCCCTAATTCTTGCTTGTCTTTTCATCATGTATTATGTTGTTAGTCTTAGTATCAGGTGATTTGCAGGTTAAATCACATTTTCTTTCTCTATAGACTAAATTTGTCCTTGATATATGTGAGCAGAAGTCCATTAGCTTCAATAGACTTATGTTCACTCATTCCAACATTGAATCTGTCCTTGTGGGTTTATACTGTAAATCTATCCCAGAAGCTCTTGTTATAGAAGCATTGGTTCTGCTCTGAAACTCATTCAGTCTTTCCAAATAAGCCCTTTAGAGGAGCCTGTTTTTAGCCTCTGCACCAACACATAAGCCTTACTCTAGAACCACTTTTTAGCTTCAGCCTCTTCTTCTCCCTGCCTTGACTCCTTTTGCTCTTTGCTTCTCTCGCATGCTCCTATTTACAGCCTATCTCCTCCTATTTGAGTATGGGTGGTAAGCAACACTTGCTGTGCTGCTGCCTGTAGCCATGGTATCTTGGTCTGAGGTGGCCTTATCAAATCTTACAAGCTAAGTGAGGTTGGGTCTGGTTAATGCTTGGCCAGAAGCCCTTGAAGGGCAGCCCCAGGTGCTGTACACATGGGTGCTGGGGTTATCAGTAGGTACCATTCTTCCTTCCCAGAGCAGTGCCCTAAGAATCTTAACTGATGTTCTAAAATACTGTCCTGTGGCAATGCACTGCTCTGCTGAGAGGGTCATCACTGCCTAATGGGTAAATTTAAGGTGAATCCTAACCAAACTGTAGAAAATCCTTCTTTTCAGCTGTAATTTGCCTGTCAGCCCAGCTCATTAAGGCACAGAGTATAGAACATGTGGGGGGTTTTAACACTACCTTTTCTCTGTTGCATTTAATATTACTACTTCTGCAATACGCTCATTCACAGAACAATATGGAAGCCCTCTGGTGTCCAATTTAACACCTATAAATTTGTCTGTGTAATCTCTAACCAACTGGACAGATAAAATGTTTGCCTTCTATTCCAGTATTCTTGTGTTCTCTTTTGAAATACTGCTCTTTGATTAATTTCTTTTTTCCCAGTGGCAAGTTCTGGTGTTCGGTTATTCAGTCCTGAGGGTGTTCGGAAAGGAGTAGTCCCTCTCCAGCCTAGCTGAGCCCTGGGCTATGCCACAGCTGTTACCAGGTGTGCCCTGGGATTCAGAGACCCCCTTTCCCCATGATGGGTAGTTCTTGTTTCTTCTGGGTGAGCCAACGTCTTGCTTCAGCTAGTGAGCTCGTGCCAGGGTAGAGTCTTTGTCTTGCCTTTGGACTATGCCAGTGCCAGAGCTGTCCTTGCACACTGAGCTGGTCGCCCAAAGCCAGCCTTCCCCAGACAGGAAACTAGATCAGACCTTTCTGTGGCTCAAAGAGAAATGGGGGAAAGGAGGAGGATTTTCTTTCCTATGACAGTGTTTTAGCACATTGTTTCCTTGATGGTTCACTACTTCTCTCCCTTCTGTGCAGGTAAGAATTTACCCACTGCTGTCAAGGAAAGCTTCCAACCACATATTCCACTCTGTCACCCCTAAGTCCATGCTTATTTCTGGGAAAAGCTCAGGAGTGATTGAATAACTAGGTAGCATTATTAAGACCTCTGCACTGCAAACGTGGAAGAATAAGTCCAGGGGTTGAAACGCTGCTCTGAGATTTTCAGGAACAGCCTAGGCTTGTCAGGTGGCTAGCTTTGCGTCTTAGAGGGTACTAATCTGGAGGGGGTTGCCCTGTGGTGAGTCTGGGCAAGATGGAGTTCATCAGACCCAAACATCACTTTTTTGCATATGGTATCTTTATGCAGTTTGCTGAATGGAGATCTTGGTGCTAAAAGGAGAGTTCCCTGCACTTCTGTCCATCTGGACTAACAACAGGTAGATGAAAGGGAAGGATTTGCTCAGAAATCATGGCGTGGTCTTTGCAAAACAATGAGGAGATTGAAGACCATTTCAAGGCAGAGCATAGCAAACAGTTAATAAGGGCCCCAGAGGCTCCAAAGGATTTTAGTTCAGGGATGAAGATTATGTAGGCAGTAGTGGTAGCCTTTAAGAGATCTAGGAAAATTAAGGGTGAGGGGGAACAATGCATTTAATCCATTCATGGAGTACATGGGAGAATTATACAGCATACAGGCATTGCTGATGCTCAGCATCACGTCCTAGGATTGAATATAACTTTGTTCCTAGTCTAGAATTTACCAACCAAACAGAGAAGTTGAAAGGCAACATTCATTACTAATCTGTCTAGCACTTAGCAATATGCAGATGTCGGGTGTCATACAAATGCAAAATGTTGCTATTCTACAGGGTGGTTTCTATACATGTGTAGATTAAACAATGGCTTTGCAGAAGACTAAAATCTGCAGTGCTGCTGATGAAAGGAGTTAATTGTATGGCTGCAATATTACGGACAGTGTGGTTTTACTGAGCTAAAAGAGGAGGACAGTGATTCATGGCTGCACCCGTGCTCTCCGTCATGAAATATAAATTAAAATAGTTGTATTATGGTAGGCTACCTGCATTGGTACATTCATAAAGGATATCAGACATCCATCCTTGACTGCTGTGGCAGACAAAGCATGTTACAGAAGCTATGGCAGTATTTTTCTTTTAGGTGTAACATTCTGTCAGTATCAAATTCTCTTAGTCTCAGTAGGGAGCATGTAGTGTTGATTTACTGAAAATCTGGGATTATGCCTGGTCTGCGGTGAGCATAGATTTAAGAAGGGAGAAGTAAGGGGTCTCCAAAAGGTGAAGAAAACCACAAGTGCAAACTAGGAAGAAAAAAGATAGCTTGACAGATAAGATACAGTACAGTCACTGTCAAGTCCTCTTGAAGGAAAACCCTCGCATACAGGTGTGTTCTGAGCACTGCATACTCTGTCTTAAATGACCCACTCCATCACCCACTTCCACCAAAGAGCTGTAAATGTAGAAACGAAGCTGTGGTTCTTCAGCCTTACAGGAAAACTGTGGTCGAGTGTACAAATGTTTTTGGTGATGCACTGGAATTATGGGCGTGCACATTTGGGGGCAAAACACAGGAGAGAATTTCCCTTCTCTTTACTCCTTTCACGGCAAATTCCACTAACCAAAGAGTGGGTGGCAGGCAGGTGCAGTGAGGCCATCTCTGCAGATGCTATGGAGGGAGCAACTCGACCCCCGCCTCGCTCTATGTGCTACCAGTTTGCACAGACACTCCTCGGCATGGCATGGCACGGCATGGAGGGTGCATGCTGCTCGCTGAAAGCTTAGCACTGTGCTGGATCAGACCAAAAAGATTGCGGGTGCTACTAATTCAGGCCATTTTGTCAAGGACTGAATGTTGTACCTGGCCAAAGAGTAAAGGTGCCGCAGTTACAGTCCTGTCCTAGCTGAACGGTGCCTCCTCTATTACAAAATAGAGTTTGGCACTAATTGGTGTCTTTAATAGCAGTCCCAGCAGAGAGCCTGGTAAGGCTTACCTTCATCGTTGTTCTGGGCCTTCCATGCTGGCTGGGGATGCTTTCATTGCTGCTGCCTGCGTTGTAATTGTTCTGGGGATAAGTAAAGGATTTCCAGCTCTGGGCTGCCAGTCTGTCACCCTTCAATAGCCACAAAGTCACAGCGAAATTAATTAAAAAAACCAAATATCACATTAGTAGCCACAGCACAAGCAAAATATAAGCAATTAAAAACCACCCTGCAAACACTTAATGTACTGAGCATCCAGTGTGCATGTTTCACTTGATTTTAACTGACAAAGAGGGGCAATTCATTTGCAGAGAAGTAACCCCAAACCCTCTAACTCTTCCCTACTACCAAACACTACAAAACTTCATGGGGTTTATTATATTTCAAAAAAAGAGGCTGCTTTCCCTTTAAAAAGAGAGGAGCTACTTGGTCTGATGCTGCTGCCTTTATCAGCCATGAAGTTCCCAGCAAGGTGCTGTTAGTGCCTGATTAAACCTCATACCAATCTCTGTCCCCCATGGTAACCCAGAAGACATCCACTGAGAGTGGCAGCTCTTATTCATTTTAATTGCCAAGGATCTCTCTGTGATGGCCAGTTTCTTGTCTCTCAAGGACTCAAATGGAAATCCATCTGATTACACGAACAATCCGGGTGCTCTGACAGATCTGAAATATGAATATGGAGATGGCATTGTGCTCTGCACTGACTCCTGAAACCCCAATAGTAAATTATGATCTGCCACTAAAACAATTTCAGGGCACAGTACAATTCACATAAAAGCCCATTTTTTTTTGTAATGGAACACAAATTATTAATAAATCAGTCCAGAGGGGGGAAAAAATTGAAAAAGATATTTAATCGCTTCGCGTTTTCATGGAACATCACAAACACAAATGTACACGCACATACATGCATGTACCCCTTTCTGCTGTGCACCTTTTTGTTCAGATTCAAGTGGAGATGATATAGAGAATATAAACAAATCCCCTGGGGCCACCACAGTGTTCGTGAAATTAGCCTCGTGTCCTCTCGCTGTAAACTTAACCTCCAAAGCAATATAGTGAGAAATGCGAAGTCCTAGGTGAACATATGCAGGAGATCAGTCAACGTAAGGGAGATGTCCCATCCCTTGGGTGATCTGCCTCCAGCTTATGCAGATGAACGTAGAATGACATTTTTATTGTCCAAACAAAACTTGCAACACTCATGCTCATACAGGGAACAGCTTATCTTTCTCCTCCATCCCTCTGCTACATGCTTTCTGGTGGTGGGGAACCCTCTCAAGGAGACTAGCTTTGCTGGATGTGGCCCAGAGCACCCACTATGAATTCAAGCTAACCAAGAGAGAGACTGCCTGCCTGTAGAAGATCCTTTAGAAGAGAACCTAGCCCAAAACAACGAGCTTTACTGCCAAATCTGCAAGAGCAGTGTCTGAAGGTTAGGTGAGGGGTGGAAGGTAGGACAGAATTCTGCTCAGATAAGCTGTAACAGCCCAGGGCATCTCCTGAACAGCCCAGCACCCACACCAGCCTGTGCAAACACTGAGCCATTTGGGATGCACTGAAATCAGGCACAGACAATTCAGCAGCAACATGCCAGCTATCCCAGCCCAGCCTGTGCTCATTGCTCTGCAATGTGCTGACACACAAAGAGGAGGATGAGGCCACACAGGCACCTGGACACTGCAAACATCCGCTGGCAGAAAGGGAGGCCACCAAGGGTACTTTGACTGGGGCTCACCAACAGCTCCAGGCAGCTGACAAAGCAGTGTGGTGACAATATTAACATGCGCAGGGCAGGCGGCTGCATTATTAGTGCTGCATATTTCTACTAAAGCAACGCCTGAGGCTTCGGAGAACTGGCTAGCCAGCCAGCTGAACACACACTGCAGAAACCTTGTCCACGGGGCTTTAGGTCCTCTTGAAAGCCGTGGAAAAAGTAGAGGAAATATAATGTGCATAGAGAAGGACAAGGGGGTTTAATGGGTTTAGCACTGCTTCAGAGGTCAGGAAATGTGGGTTGTAACCCTGGCTTTAGCCCCAGCCCCGTGGATGACCTTTGGTCCCCTGAGTGTTTCCTGTCTGCAAAATGTGATACTTCCATATGTTTGGCTTTCCCTGGCTGTGGCATCAGTTTCCAACTAGAAAGTTTGCCTGGGCAGGCAAAAAGGAAAAAAAAAGACACTGGACTTTTGTAAAAAACTGCTAGACATCTGGAGGTCAGGCCTTCACAGCAAAGACATGACCAGTGGACGTGCCTGAAAATCACAGCAGCACAAATACTCTTCCCAAAGTATCCATCTCCCTATACTTTCCCTGAATGGCACGCAAGCACCGTATTTTGTTCTGAGAGTCTCAGATCCTCAGTAAAATGAGGATAATGATGCCTTTTTTGTGAAGCATTTGGAGATCCACTGATGCTAAGTGGTAGACAACAGGCTGGTGTTATTCATCAGGCGTTCATTTAAACACTGTAATTAAAGCAATAACAAGAAGAACCCTCAGCCTTAACTTTCAGCCCCCTTACTTCTCTCCTTCCTCTCCTGGAGGTATTAGGCTAGATGGGGGTTTCAAAGTGGGATCTGAAGAAGGCTGTTGACTTTGGTAAATCAGGGCAGGGATGATGTTCCCCAATTGCAGTCTAGAGGCAGTATTACGGCCCAAAGGATCCAGACATCGGGCTGCCGTGTTTGCAAACAGCACAGCTATTTAACACTTCATATTTAAGCTGGCCTTTTGCATTTATTAGCAGCACATGGTACAACCGGTAATTAATCTGGTGATCCTTGGAGCCAGTGACTGTTACCAGAGTTTTATTTTACAAAAAAGAGGCAAATGCGCTGTAGTTTTGGAGACACTGATGTGCATACACCCGGCTGTGTTTCCCGCTTCTGCACAGAAAGGATTCCCCCAAAAAGAAGAGACTTTGGGAGTGAGATTTCAGTGCAGCCAAAAGATACAGAGTCTAGTGCTGAGACAGAGTCACACAAATGCGTTCTGTGTCCAACAGCTTTGGCATTCCATTTTACTGCAGAATTTGCTAAGGCACCAGCAGGTTTGGTCATAGGGCCTTCAGAAATCTGTTTTTTCTATTGGGCAATGCCGGCAATACCTGAAAAAAAGAATTCTGAACCCCTATTACATTTGTTTCCCTAAAGAGAAGAAATAATCTTGTAATTTATTCTTCAAATGCAAAAGTATCAGAAAGTGGGGAAATATAAATAGTTCTAGTAATTAAAAAAAGACTGAAGTAAGCAGAGTTCACAGCCTCCGTAATTCATTTAAGAGGCATAAAAGCCTCAGATTTCCATTAACTAGTGAATATGTGTTGTTTCCTTGTAGTACAAGACATTTTTGAATATCAGCAAACCAGTCAATTGAAAACTAAAACACACACATTAGGAATCATACTCCAAAGGACTCTTTCAGAGAGATTAGGGGAGGAGACAACTGATTTCAGTTTTTCCATTATTTCATCCATACATGAGATGGTTACTCTGAGTGTTTTCAGCTGATTGAAATGTAGCTTTTAGCACAGGCTGGAGGGTGACCACAGAGAATAAAATCCCAAATCACCACAGTGCTGATTAGCGACCTGCTTGAAGCATGTCGGTAGTTTTGGCCGCTTCAAATCTGACAGGTGTCCAAAGCAGAAAACCTGGATTCAGCTAAGCTCAGTCTCAAAGTTATGTGCTTTACTGAACAGGAACCAAAATTGTCACCATAGTTGTCACCCATTTGTGTTTGGCTCAGTACTACTAGTTCAGGTTAAAAACTGCATAAAACACATGAAAAGACTAACTTTGTTAGATGCAATCTCTCTGAAATATGTCTACTGGAGTTTAGTGGGATGAGAAGCTTCTGTTACTGCCACAAACTATGTACCTGTAGATAGCGGACTTCATGTGCCTATGTATCAAACAAGCATCTCTGAGGATTCAAATTCGTTTCTCTAAAATGAGAGCTCTAGAAACATTTATCTGATTCCAGGATGATACAATGCGCATGCACTTTCCTTCCTTCCTTCCTTCCTTCCTTC
>NW_010432070.1:0-4003 GCF_000710305.1 Buceros rhinoceros silvestris
AAGCCAAGCCGTGATGATGATGATGATGAGATAGATATATATATATACTGTTGCTTAAATTGTATTTCCTGAATCCCTAGAAGGTCATACTGAAAAACTAGCTCCCTTTCATGGCAAAACTGCATATCAATCTGCTTTCTGGAGCAGACGTGCAGAACCCGCTTGAGTCCTTCGCCCGCCCAAGAGCCAACGCTGCTCCGCATCAGTGTGCAGAAACATTGGGCGTTTTACTCAGCCTGACGGCATCGCTTGTGAGGAGGTGCAGAGGAGCGGCTTCCTGGGAGCTGCTCTTCAGATTCCGAGGGAGGAGTGCGATTTGGAAACGTGCCAGAGCTATACCCGTCAGATTAAAAGAAATCACTCTCGGCAGGTTTGAAGTCCGTATCTGTACTCTTTCAACTATGTAGCTGCGTAAGTTGAATATTCCCCTTAGATCTTATTTCCTCAAATTGTGTCGTTGGACTAAGACAGAGGGATATGTTATCATTATATTTTTATGTTTCACAGAGTTTCTATTGCCTAGTAGTTGTGATTACTTTTATTTAGTAATTGCTAACATTAAAATAATACATTTCTGGGTACGTCTTCAAGCTAGCAGTAACTGTCAACATCCTCCTGAATATATTCTCCAAATGGGATGTTTTTCCTGAATTATTTTCTGGACCTTTTTTAGGTTGAAAAAGTTGCAATCGTGGCTCTGAGTGAGTGATGATGGTTTCTCAGCCAGCCTGGTCTTCCTGCTTGGGAGCCGTATTCACCCTGGCACAGGGAGAAACAGGGAAAAGTTGACCGTACAGTGATCATCTTCCGTCAGCTTATTTATGCTCCCAGCTTGCACAAACCTTTGGTTGTAGGGGTTTTTTTGCGGTAATACAACCACTATGGAATTTGAAATCCTTAATCCCATTTACTCTTCCACCTTCCTTCTTGTTTCTCTATTTTTGCAAAGCCCTTTTTATTCAAATCAATAAGCAGAGTAAGTCAGGTATTTGGCAGCAGCGTTTTTACTTATTGTGTTGAATGTTACATAAAAACTATAATTTGAAGGCTCATGCAAAGTGGATTCTTATTCAGATTAAATAATGTCACATTAACACAGTAGCACTTTAGTATATGTTCTATTTTTTGATAAAACTAAGTTACCCTTCAATTCTGTGTAACACAAATACCGATTAACCAGGTAGGACACACATTCATTTTCTCCCCTGGGAAGGCTTGAGATGACAGTTGCTATAGCAACTCTATTTTGGAGTTATGGGGATTTTAATGCAACATTTGTTGGAGTTTTATACTGTTGGATGGTGGAAAAAAATCAGGCATTGAGGCTCACAGGGAACGTGACTCCGAATCCACCATGATTTGGGGCTCATGCAAGGACAGTCATGAATCGTAGCTTCTGTTTAAAGAATTCTAGAAATAGTACCTGCATGAAACTCATTAACCACAAATAGGAATTGCTCTCACTGGTTTGCTCTTAGTTCACCCAATGCTTCATTATCTTAGTGATCGACACAGTCAGCCGCTGAAGTTCTGAATTTTATCCGGCCTCAAGACTGTAAGCCTGAGAAAACCGTGGAATAGGAGGAGCTGGCATTAGGGTTGTCCTGAACCAAAAAGCAGCTCCACTTAGGTTCAGTTCAGGCTCTCCAGGCTGGAGCTGCTGGGTCTGGACGTCCTCCAAGAACAGGGTGTACAACGAAGGCCACTTCTGTGGAGGGCTGGGCCAGGCACTGTGGGTGCAGAGCGTTTCATCTGAACCGCAGGGGAAGTTGAGTGTTCTTTGAAATCCAGAATTTAAATAAACAGTGGAATTTTTTTGGTAATAATCTTTATTATAAAAAATGTGCCACCGCTACTAATGATTTAACTCAAACAAAAAACCCCGGTATTTCCATGCGTATTGCTGAGGCAGAAAGTGCTACAGGAGTTCTGAGTGCTGGAGGAGTTGGTCTTTGGCCACACACTTGTTCCTCTCTCCCTGGTGTTTTGGTGGGAGGTTTCTGCCCTCTCACGGCCCCGCTGCATACTGAATAGAGCTGCCTTATGGCCTTTAGCAGCTGCGTTTGAGAACTCCTGTGAGAGAGGACAGCTCGGGAAAACAGAATATTGCGGACTGGTTTGCTTCACAGGGGTTGCTAACCACTTCAGGGAGTAGCTGGCCTCCCCAGGAACACCCGCCCCATCTCCCTCCACTTAGCAGGCAGCTAAAAAATTTTAAAGAAAAAAAAAAGCAATGAAGCAACATTATAGTGGCCTGAACTTGGGCACCTGGGATTTCTGGGTACACCCGAAGCCGGTGGAATAGCAGAGAGAAGTGTGGGTCTTTGTCACCTCTGACGTGATGGGAGATGGCCTGTGGCTCACAAAGAGGAAGCCCAGTTAAAGCTTAGACAGAAAACCTTGTTAGGCTGGTTGATGCCGCACAGGGTGAGGGACCGGTCCCGCCGGAGCCCTGCTCGCCCCTCTGTGGTCGCTGCCTGGGTGGGGGAGCTGGAGGCTGCTGTGCCGTGGTGTGGTACCGGCTCCTGTGGAGGACGAGTGTGACTCCCGTTCGCAGGAGGTGGATCGGGTGAAGGCTGCTCGGCTCCAGGAGACAGGAGGAGACACGTGTTGGCAGGAGGATTTCCTTCTGGGTGGTGGTTGTATCTGTAAGAAAACATGAAGCTGTTTCTCTCTGGGGCTGTGCAGGGTGTGCCTGAGGCTACAGGCTGGTTCATCGGTCCATTGTCTCCTCTCAAGCTTTAGAAGCACCTTCCTGCTGGCCTCGGGAGAGTTGTGCGTGGAAAGCCCAGAGCGTGGGTTTGTCTTTCTGTGCCCTGATGTGTCAGCCTGTCCCGCTGCAGAGTGTGCTGGTCCCTGCAGGGCAGGCACTGTCTGTCTGTCTCTGTGGGACCCCCAGGGGCCTGGGCTGCTCTCCGTTGGGACGCAGGAGGCAGCCAGGGGACACGAAGTCCTCTTGGAAAGAAGCAGGCAGCTCTGCACTGCCCCGAGCCAGCCCGTGGCTCTGGCTGTGAGCACTCTCCCGTTGGGCTTTCACCAGCAGGGAGGGGGGCTGTAAAACTGCCATCGCAGCGCCCGCGTCCCTCAGGGGTGGGAGCACAGAGAGCTCCTCTGCTCAGAGCTCAGCCCGGGACAGAGCTGCTCTTTCTGCTCAGATGACACAACCAGCGCCGTGGGGCGTTGCACGAGGGACGCTGGGCGCTGGGGTCTTCACAGACAGCAGCTCGAAACAAGGTGCAATGGTGTAAGAAAGGGACCTTGGCCCTGGTGCCACCTCGTTCACACGGGTGGAGCTGCAGTTCTGCACACCGGGTTTGACACTCGGAATCTCAAAAGCACTTTGAGTCACTTCTGTAAAGCATTAAATACCTCCTGAATTTTGCTGCTTTTTGAAGGGAGAGTATTTCCAGTAACTGCATTTCTATGCGGGGTAGGAAACCGTGAGTGGTGGGGAAGTATCGCTGTATGTTTAAATGTGTTTTTAAAGCTTAGATTTGTGCTTATTTCTGGAACTATATAATGATTCTAGATTTTTTTATCCACCACTAATTTGTATCGAGTTCAGGCGGGCAGAGACTGGGGTGTCTCAGAATTGGACACAGCATCAGGAGCTTTGTACCAGCTGGTGGGCAGCACTATCTCAGTGCCCTCAGAAGCGCGGTGTAAGGGCAGGGTGTGTAGTTCCATGTTCTCAGGCTGTGCTCTTCACTGGGACACGCCAAGTGCCCTCCAAGGCTGCATCAACCACCTTGATAACGGCATCATCAAGGGAGGGAAGACTGGTGGGGCAATTCCAACTGGGCAGAAACCAATCACCCAGGGTTGGCCAGGGGGTGCTCTTCAAAGAGGCCTCTTGAATGACTGGGAGAGTGAAGACAGCTTGGTGGTAAGTGTATTACCCATGTTGCTACATCCTGTCCCAAGTCAGGACTCTCATGGAAGAGGGATTCCCACCTGCGCTGGATTCCGGCTGGGGGAACTCCCATCCGCACACATGCCGCTG
>NW_010432070.1:4090-23861 GCF_000710305.1 Buceros rhinoceros silvestris
ACCTGCCTGTGTTTGGAACCTTCTGGGTTCAGCCAAGCCGGTAAAAGGCTGGAGGATGCTAAAACTGCAGATTTACATTATCTGTATTGTCAAGGCAGGTTTTCAAAGCCAGGTAACAGCAAAAGTGCGTACTCTGGGTGAAATAAGAGATGATTAGAGTAATTAGAGCCTCCTCAGAAGACCATAAATTAATGGTGATTACAATTCTTGAAACAACAGCAGCAGAAGGTGCATCTAACTTTGATCTGTTCCATCACGTTTGCTGCATTGTAATGCTCCTTTAATGTTAATATGTACTTTTGTAGTAAAATCTAATTGAAAACCCCGAGCAGGCAGAGCCCAGGGCCACAATCATGTTGCACATAATTACCTCAGGAGGAGGGTGTGCGCTGCCGAGGAAGGGATGCCACCAACCGTTCGCCAGGTAGAAGCGATGCCGTCGCCGGGTTCGTGCGCACGCAGTAATAGCCTTACAGGAACATATAGGTGAAAGCTGAGAGATAATTAACAATCAATTCATTTTGCGGAATTTTCAATTATTGAAGCAGGTACCTCCGTAATGGAGTCATAATGCTGCATTTAAATTTGTATGTGGCTGTCTCCTAACAGAGATGTATTCATTTAAGCAGAAATTGCTTGAAGTTAGCAACCCCGCGGTAGTTCGGCAGGCACCGAGGGACTCTTTGAAGCCTGCGAACACGTCGCTTTGATGTCTGATGTAGGGAGTGAGGGATCTCTCCACCGTGGTAATTCTAGCCTTCTCCATTCCCTTCTGTGCTGAGGAGAGAGAAAAAACCTCCTCTGGGAGATGGAAAAATAAATGGAACCCAGGAAGGAGTGTGCATTACAGAGGGGAAAATAGCCCCACCCAGTCCGGAGCGGGTCACCCTTCTCCCTCACGGACCCTCAGGGCTGTCAAACTCGGTGCTGTGGTGGCTGGTCTCCTGCCATGTTCAGACTGCTTAAGCAGACCAAAAACGTGTAACCGCAAGTACCCTCCCCTTGTTGAGAAACTGCAGGTCTCGGAGAAACGTCACGGCAGGGTGAGCTGCTGCAGGTACCGTCTTGGGGACAAAACCATGGACATTTTTCTTTGGGCGTTTGGGGAGAACCACTGGTGTAGCCCAGAGCAGCAGAACTGTGTCATTGAAGCGGAGAGTCAAACCCGGCTGCTCCTCCTCAGCCGGCCCCAGCCTGGAGCCGTACGGTGGGACCCATCCAAGCTGCCTTAGGAGGAGTTTCTGTGCCTCTCTACCTCCTGTTCTGAGCCCCAGAGGTGGCAGAGGCATTTACCTGTGGCTCCCCAGGCACAGCCCAGCCCCTCTGCTCCCTGTCACCATCCCATGAACACACGCCAGCACTGAACTTACTAAGACCATGCCCGGGGGAGGTGGCAGGAGGGTGTCTCTTTCCTCTGTGATTTCTCGTGCACACTGAACTGCCTCTGTAATTCTTAACAGGGGTGTTCAATGCACAGTGTTGACATGTACTTTTTTGGTTCCTTTTTTTTTTTTTTTTAGCAAATGTAGAGCTGCCAGGCGAGTTTCGTGTCTCAGAAGCAACCTCTGTCCAGGCCCCTGCCAGTGTTCCCGACCCGTTCTCATCGGCAGCATAAACCAACAAACCCCTGACGTGTAGTAATTGCGGTTCCATTGAGTCCAGAAGAGTAATTACTTTGTTGATGAAACTTCTCTCTTTGCTTGCGTTTGGGTATCTCCGCAATGTCAAACTCACTTGAGCTGACAACATAATTTCTCCCGCAGAGCTCTTGCATCGACCACGCAGCTGCTGTTGGGCGGTAGTGGGGGATTTTTCCCAGCTCGCTGTAGTTCTGTGGTATCTCAGCATCAGTGAAACTCTGCCTTCTGAATGGTGCGGATAGACACGCGTCCCTCACGGCAGCTACGCACGTGGCCGAGGGGTAACCATGTCGTTATAAACTAGCTCCTCAGAGCTACTTTACAGGGGAGTAATCACAACATTATCTCGTTTGCTCAAAACAAGGGAGAGTTTCTTTGAACGTCTTTGCAGATAGTTTCAATTTGTGATGGTGCATTTTAATGTTTATTTTGAATTTCCTGCATATGTGAGGCTTGAGATAAGCACATTCCAAAGGCAATGTGGTTTCTCAGGGGTATTGATACGCTCCTGCTGCCCTGAGTCACCTCGCCATGCGTGGTTTGGAGAGCCCTGGTCCAGAGGTCGGGCTGGGGTGACTTTGGGCTGATTCAGAGGCCATTCCGTGCGCTAACTACTCTGGGATTTCCCATGGCTGAGGTGGGTGAGGATGGTGTGCTCTGCCAGCCCAGGGTGATTTTTTGCTGCAGAAAACCCCGGTTTCCGTGCGCTAACTGCTCTGGGATTTCCCATGGCTGAGGTGGGTGAGGATGGTGTGCTCTGCCAGCCCAGGGTGATTTTTTGCTGCAGAAAACCCCGGTTCCCATTAATGCTCCTTTGTTTGAACAAGAGTTAATCATCTTTTCAGAAAAATCCTGTAGATCATGGCTAACGCTGCGAGCCAAGCGTGAGGAACTGAAGTAGCATTTTGTGAGAGCAGATCATAACCGCTTTCTGAACCCCACGGGTATTGTAGAAACATAATAATGTTATTTTGAGTAAGAAATAACGGCTGCTGATTCAAAGCTCATCCAGGAACAAAAAGAAAACCATGAAGGGCTTATTCAATACAATGTAAATTATGCAGATGTTTCTCAATTTTCTTGCTGAACTTACACGCCAGAGTCAGGGTTTCATGTGATCAAACCATTTCAGCAGAGAGAATGGGTCCTTAAGCACTTTTGTCATCGCCTGTGCATGGCTTAGGAAAGCAGCCTGAGGAAGGGCGCGAAATCAAGGCCCCTTGTCAGCCCCCCACGGAAAGAGCATCTTCTATTGCCCACGCTTGGGCCACGCGTTCAGAGTGAAATTCTTCTGTTTGCTTTAGAACGAACAGAAACAAAATGAAAGGAGAGAACAAACCTGCTTGGAGAGAGTCAGTCAGGGAAGGTTTGGCCGTTGATTCAGTCGGAGCGAGCTTGTGGGATGAGCGTTACCCTGCGCCAAACCAGTGCGGGAAGGAGAGAGAACGCACAACTCTGGAGGCGGCAGTTCAGTGGATGCTCTACCCCAGAAAGGCCAAAATCGCTTTTCTCAAAATCCATGAAAAAAATCTGAAGTTGCCAGGACTAGTCAGGAAATCTCCCTGTTGCAGAGCACAGCCTCTGGTGATGGTGGAGGTGGTTGCAGTTTGCTCTGGATAAGATCCTCTAACACAAAAATGTCAGGTCCGCTGCGCATACCAGTGAGCTAAATATAGCTGGGTGTGCAGAGGGAGAAAACAGCCACTCTTGAAAGTGCATTTTCAGTCTAGCAAGGCCAATTTAATGTAAAGCAAATAATAGGTTTCACTACATGTAAGAGATGAACGCAAAAATATTGACCTGAAAGATTTATTTGTTGTTGTAAGTGGTTTAAGCAGGCATGTAATAATAATGAAAGCAGAAGCCATCATACTCAGTCAAAGAAATTGTCTTGTATTTTGTCTTTGAGGCATAAGCTTAGCAGAAGGTTAGAAAGAAACAACAATGAATTCTTGTAGACTGAACCAAAATTTTAGTGTCCCAAGTGTACCCCGTCAAAAGTGATTTGGGGCACGTTTATATTTCTGCTTTTTACAGAATGGCTTTTTTAAAATCTGTGTTGTTATTCGTCAAAAACAATACGGCAAAAAAAGCTGCCGAGGATCCTTGCTCACCCCGCAGCAGAGCTGGGGGCCCCTGCAGCCCCACTTGTGCTGTGCCAGTGCCAGTGCAGGCTCGTCTGTTGTGCTAGGGGAGGACCACCATCACCAGCAGGACACATCCTGGGGGCCTTGGCCAGCTCATGCCACACTGGGTGAGCTGCCCCAATGCCATTCAACCTGGTTGTGGAGGGACTGAGGAGGTTGAACCAGGGTCCAACAGTGAGCTCAAACCAACCCCCCTCCGGTGCCTGGGACAGGGGTGTCACTCATTCCCACTCTGCCCCCTCCTCCCAGGGAGCTTTACAAACCCGTCAAGGTGTTTACATGGCAGAAAGCAGCTGAGAACTATTGTCAGAGGATCAATACCTTACGACAAACAAAAAGCGTCTCCGAGAGACTTGAGGTCGGTCTGTGACTGCCAAAACAAAGATGCCTACGAGAGGAGCTGCTCTGATGGGGGGCAAGGAAACAAACTGGAAGAGAAAAGGGAACCTAAGGGGAGAGATCAGAGAGATGATGTTTTTACTGTTTTCCCCTCCTGTTGAAGAAGGGCTCTCGCTGGGGAAGTACTCTCTGCTCCACGTCTAAGGTGGGAGGTCACTAACAACGCAGAGCTGTGGTTGGAGGTTCCCTGAAGCGACATCCATCACGCCATGGTGGAAGGTTTGTGGGTGCAGGAGCCAGGTCTCACCTCTGCCCGTGGCTGTGGCACAGCCACCCCCATGGGTTGTCACCAGGTGAGTGTGATGCCCTGTCCAGATAAAGGAAAAGAAAAGCAAGGAAGACCTTTCCCTTCTGTAATTTGGTGGTTTGACATTGGTTCTATCTTGAACTTCATGCCTGTCTGTGTGTTCTTTCAGCAGCAGAAACTGAAGCTCCGTGTTTGCTTTCCCAAACTGAGCAGTGGGGTGGGGAAGGGGAAGGGGTAGGCAGCAACTGGGCGTGTCCCCACAGAGAGCTAGTGGTACCAAAGAGAATCTGACAAGACAAGCTTGCTGGTCGGGCAGACGTCTCCAGCCCAGTCTCTGTGGATGGGGTCAGCTGCAGTGGGCAGGAGGAGCCTCGGTGGTCCCTCTAACTGTCCAGGCTTTATGAAGGTTTTTTTCAGGTTTAGCACTTTTCAGCTAATGATGTCAGGGCTTCACCAGGAGATTATTCAATCTGTGTTGGCATTTGGCCTTTAAATGGCTGAAGTGCCCGTGGTGACAAAACCCAGGGTGGAGGAATGAGGTGAAACTCCTCTTTACAGAGAAGAGGCTCCTCCCTCGGCAGTTCCGCTTTGCTTGCACTGCTAACTGCCCACTGACCACCAGCCGTTCAGCCATTCGCCGCCTCTGCCAGGGGAGGGAGACCTGGGTTCAGCCCTGCCCTTGCCCCTCAGTCATGTGGTTCCACCGATTAGGTTGTATTTATAACAACTGAAAAATAAGGGATGTCTTGTAAATTGGCTATCTCAAGCGTTCACAAGAACTTCACTGGACTTATGGTTGGAGACATTTATTTAACAGAATGCAGAAGGAGTAGGAGGACAAAATATGTGATGAACAATACGCTATCACCTTCCTCTTGTTCCCCGTGATTTACATGTTCAACATCAGAGCAGCCTGTAATGTTTAATGGAGATAATTAAATATAATTTGAAGACAAGATAGCTCTTCTGAGTAGGGGAACAGATCCTGCTAACAAACTTAACTAGCAACAATAATTCAGCAGTAAGGCGAGGAGGAAAATGCGTTAAAGGCTTAGCACTAGATTGTGTTAGGTGATGCTAACAGAGGGGTGAAAATCGATCGTTTAGCCAAGGTGCTTAAAACGTGATTAGAGCTGGAGAGAAAGTCTTGTGAAAACTGATATTACGTAGTCATTAAGATTTATTCAGGTGCTTTAATTGGAGGACCGAGGAAGTTTAAACAGAAAGATCAAGTGATTTGATTCTCCAGAACTTCAAAATCAATGCTGTTTTAGCGTGCTTTATTGACTGGAAGATGAAATCTGCTAATGACTGAAGATAAGAGGGGAAGGTCAGGGCCTCTAAATATCCCTGTTGATAATAGGTCTGTGTGCCGAGCGCTGCCAGCCGCCTGCGAGCATCGGCCAGAGCCCAGCGCCAGATTTAGTCCAGCTTGGTCCTGAGCAAGGACTTGCTTGGGAAAAAATAAACACATCTTCTGGCCGTGCGCCCAGGAGGCATCTGCAGAGCACGGGGGGTTGTTCAGAGCCCGGTGCTGTGTCACCGGGCTCGGGTCAGTAATGCGTAAGACAGCCTTTATTAACGTAACCTGCCCGGTGGGAGCAGGGCTGGCTTGATGTGATTGCAGTCACACACACAGAAAAATTCCTCCTTTGGCCGCTCCTTCCCCGCTGAGGCCCGGGGCGTGCAGCCGCTGACAGAAGGTGTAGGTTTTCGCAAATTCAGCTTTGGATTTACAAGTTTCCATGTGGCTTCCTCATGCAGAGATAAGGGAACTACTAGGTATGGATGCTTATTTCTGGAGACGTAATAGGGGACAGAAGGCAGTAAATAAATCTCAGGGAAGTAGAAAAGCAGGGAAGCTGTGTGGCTATGCAGACAGCAGCCAGCAGTGTTTGGGGCTTTTAATCCTGTCAAAAACATAGTTAATAAGGTCTGGATGCAGAATAGGGTCTGTGGGCCATTAACTTCTGTCAGGTCATGGATTAGCTAAATGTGTGAGCTGGTTGGGCCTAAAACTCAGTTTTTTCTCATCCTGTGATATTCCAGATTGCTTTTGGTGTGAGTACCCCAAGTGAAACTGCTGCTGAGGAGCTCTAGATAATTCACAGTGATGTGTAATGTTATCTCTGAGGTAGGATGTGTAGGAGCTAATATTAGAGTTAACCTGGAGCTGGTAACGAGGACTCGTCCTGTGGTGATACAGGAAGCAGTGTCACCTCGTCAGACCGCCTTGGAAAACGGTTTGGATATTGCTGCAAATTGTCATTGCAGCATCAGACTGGAGACAGAGATTCAGTTTATTCTTACAATAAAACAAACGCAGTGTTTGATAATTAAGAGGGGAAGCTCTTGATGCTCTGGATTAGTGACGATATGCACGTTTACCTCCTGACAGTACGGGGGGATTGTGGAATGACTGGGATTTGGCAGGTCCTAAAACGATAGACTTTTTGTAATTAAACCTCATTTAAATGAGCACCTAAATCATCTTGTATTCTGGGATTACCCATTCCCAATTTAGCATAACAATAAACACCCATCTGCGTGTCACAGAAACCGAGGATTGCGTAAACCACGAAGCAGGCTCGCTCCAGTTTATGAGTTATGATGGATTGAGCAGTTGCCATAGCAACAGTTTGTTCTAATTGTGATACATTAGTAGCAGCAAGAATTGGATGGCTCAAGTCATTTAGCTAATTAAATGCAAAGGAATAATAGAGAAAATTAACATTTACTAGTGCACACCTATAGAACAGGAACAATCTGTCTGCAACAAATCACAGGGCGTTTCACAGGGCATTTCTGTATTCTTGATGCATCCTCCCTCGCCTTGCGTGTTTTCCCGCGGGATGTGGTGTGGTTTTTTCTGGAGCACTTGCCGAGGCGTGGGGTTGGGGAAGCCCGTTGCTGGGCCAGGGCAGCGGTGGACACTGGCTGGGGAGCGGGGCTCGGAGCAGCGGCTCCATGCGAGGGGCAGGGCTTCGTAATGGAAAGGGCTGGCCAAGCCTTCGGTATTCCCGTGGGTTTTCAGGAAGGAAGATGCTGGAGTTTGCACCTCGGGGTAGGCTATCTGTGCTCGTCGCTCTTGCAGATACCGTTGGCTTGGGCTGTTGTCTGCAACCATGGGTGGGTGAAACCAGTGTGGGGCTTGGTCTGCTGCCCACAGCCCGTGTCTGAAAGCCATTCTTTACTGCCTTTTTTTTTTTTTGTGTGGAGAGGGGGAAGCGTTGGGGTTATGGGTTTGAGTTGTTTTTGTTTGGTTGGTTTCTAGGTTTGAAAGGTTTCAGTACACTGCTGCCACTTTAAAACAATACACCTTGACCATATTGCAGTTATGGAGCAATATAGTGCTTTGAGAACCAACGTACCAAACTGGCATGAAGGCAAAAACATTTCAGTCTCACCATGCAATTTTCTGCCTCTCAGTAGCTCTGGTGTGGTTACACGGCTGGATGGGGGCTTGTATCCTCAGAAACAGCTGAAACTTTTCTCCTCATAGACTATGGAAATGGAGATGATTGAACAAGCCCATTAGTTTGGGGAAATGGGGATGATTGAACAAGCCCATTAGTTTGGGGAAATGGGGATGATTGAACAAGCCCGTTACTTTGGGCAGCTTCGCGAGTCCTGCGCAGAGAAGAGCCCAGGCGCAGCTGTTTGGGCTGCTCCCTGGAGCCCTCTCATCCTACAGCACTTTTCTTTGCCTGTAGAAGCTTTTGAGAAATTAGCCTCCGTCAAAAGGGCGACATATCCTCAGGTAACTCACAGGAAAGGACCATGTTAAACTTTTTTCTTTAGTATAGGGTATTATTTTTCTCTGTTTTCTCAGTTTTAGTGCCTAATGCTGGCTGCTTAGGAGTGAAGGTTTTCCTGCTTTATCCTCTCAGAGCATCATCGAACAGTCTGGGTTGGAAGGGACCCTAAAGACCATCTAGTCCCAATCCCTTGCCGTGGGCAGGGACATCATGAATCCAACCATTGTTTTACTCAGCTCTGACATACTCTTTGTTCACTTTTCCACTTTGGAAAATAAAATAATTCTCATGCTAACAAATAAATCAGGACCCAGTTACAGTAACAGACTGGCTGGAGTTCAGCCTGGTCTACGTACAACTTTTAGAACCCAAACCGGATCCGAATGGCGAGGCCGCGTACACTCCCTGTGCAGCGCTGTGAGAGCGTTGTTAAACAGAAAGGACCATCAGCCAAAACAAGTTTGCTTCTAAGTAGCAAAAGCAATATGTAAATGCTCCATTTTAAATAATAATTACATTATAATTTAAAAAGTCAGTGAAAAGCTGGCTTGCTTTATATATATGTATTTGTCAGTGCTTTTTAATAACCAGTGTTCTGCTCTAAAGGTCTTTAAAGAGAAGCGATATGTGCAGGATTAGCCTTTTCCTTCCCTGCTCCTCCGCTGGCACCGGCTTGAACTTTGAATTCCTCTGAAGGTCTCCAAGCAGAATTAGATCTTACTTTGTATGCAAATATATGGAAAATATTCTCAATACAGGCCTGGATCAAACCTCACTGACATTGAAACACTCCCACTGACTTCCTGGGGTTTATAGCAGGGCCACCGTGATGGAGGAAACGAGCTGACTGTAATTAGCCTGGGAACGGGGGTTTGCCATGGTTCCGATGGGCAGGATGGCGCTTCTGGGCTTGGCTGAGGTGTTACACACCGGTTGTTCTCGTGTAGAGGAATATCGGCTGCTTCAACAACCCGCATGAAAGGGTTAGATGGAGACCTCCTTCCCTGTGAGCTGGCTGGAGACTGTTTGGAGGGAGAAGGTAAAGTAGGGACAGAACGAGAGTGTCCATGAAATAGATGCTCCCAGAAATTAATACCCTCGAACTGGTAGAATTATGAGCAAATTGAATAAATTCTCCCAAAAATGCTGCTAGACCTGGTAATGCAGCTGGACTAGCTGTCCAGTGGCCATGTACCATGGCAGCACTTTACTTCAGACTTATGGGGGGTGTGCACCCTCCTAAAAATCTCTTGGACAAATCAAAGGAGAGTATCACCAACGTGTGTGTCCAGATTATTGCAGATCCTATATCCAGCTGTGGAGGAGAATGAGTCTTGTTCTCCTGGGAGAGCCAGAGGATGTTTGTTTCGAGGGGAGTGGTTTGGGATGGGGTTCCTCCTAAGCCTGGTGGGTCAGTAGACCAAGGAGGTTCAGCTGTGAAGAAAGAGCATGTGAAGGGAATCTATTAGCCGGACTGCCTCAGAAAAAAAGCAGTTTTCTCTCAGAGAATGGCTTCCAACTGGCTGGAAGTGACTGGATATAAATAAAACATTCATATGGCTGCACTGGGGGAGACAAAATTGGAGGTGAAAGGACAGAAACAAATGTGAAACTCACTCTGTAAAATGAATCTTCTGCACGGAGCCCGGCTTTTCATTAGAGCATAGCGTGGGCTGAAGTCCCTTCTCTTTTTTCCGTGTTTTTTTTCCCCAACAGCTCAGGAAAACCTAGCCTAGCAGAGCAGGGTCGGCATGGGCACCACGTGTGCACGTGGTCCTTCCCAGCTCCTGTGAGGGCCCAGTCAAACTGGAGAAACACCCTGGAGAGCTGCTCAGCTCTGCTGGCAGGCATCAGCCCCTCTCCTAAGGGTGGTTTGGGGCTTGACTTTCTGCTTTTCCCTGTTTCTTGCAGTATTATATTCCTAGGCTGCCGTGCGTGATTATAAAACTAAAAAATGCTTCTGTTTGTTTTGGATTATAAATTTAATTTGCAAGACCTGAATACATTAAGTGAGAGGGCTGTTTGTCATCGTAATGTAAGACTGACTGATTTACTGGGCAATAAAAATAAAGAAAACTGCAACCCCCAAAACGGTTGACAGCATATAGAGGGGAGAAAGCCATTAGGGCAGTTGCGCCTCTCTTATTTCCAGGCTATGAATAATTTTGGCAATATTTTTCAGCACTGTCAAGGCAAAGCAGCAGTTTGTATCAGCTGCATTCGCAGACATTTCATTGCCATGACAACCCTGAACAGATACAGGAGCTGCTGTCGGCTGTCAAACCTGTCACCAGTTGTGACCTGCAGGGTGACAAAGGAGCCTACCTGCCTAGTACAGCCCGTGTCATCTCATTTGCCCACACTGATAAGGGTGCACTAAGAGCCAACCCGTGAACTGAAGCTCCTGCTGTCTCTGCATTTCCATCTTGCTTTTCCTTAGAGGGTGATTCTTCGTGTTTTGAAATGCTTCACACCTCGGCTTTCTCATACAGCTTCCAGAAGCTCCAGGTAGGTCCATGCAAAGGATGGAAGAGAAACGTCTAACCCTGCTGGCATGTGCCTCCCGATACGTTAGCGCAATGAGGTTGGAACGTGTTTATCTTGTCAGGTCTGTTTTCATCCAAAGCTCACAAGAGATGGGGGAAGGTGCACGCTGTGGTGTGCCTGGAGCTTTTTAGTCCTTCCGTGCTTCCGAGTGCCCAACACGCAGCCCCTCACGGCTCCCCGAAAGCCCAAGGGCTGTCTGAAGGCAGGTGGCCTGCGGGGAGGTTAAGCTGCATGCCCCAAAATCCAGGATCGCTACTCCCTTCTTTGATGCTCTGCGTTGGTTATTGAGATTGCCTGGAGAGAAGGACAGCAGAAGTTTTGCTGAATAAAGGCATATGGCCGTGCTGATAGAGGTTTACTCCCAGCTGAGAAGATCTGCTTCAGGATAAACAGAGAGGCTGCTCCACTACTTTTCCACGTTAATTTGTGCTTTCCGCATAGATAAAGAAATGGTGCAAGAAGATCTGCTGTGGAGGCAAATCGAGTGAGCTGCCCCATCCACCGCAGAGGACGACCTGGACACGTGATGCTCTGACGGCTGGGTCTCCTCTGACTGTAGGCAGGAGAGCCCTGCAGCACCTTGCCCCTCTGTTCCCGTCACACGTAACCGACAGGTTGTGTGTGGCTCCTATGGGCTGTACCGTTACAGTGGTGCTAAACCAGGCGTCTCTTACCCGTGTGCTGATATGGATCTGGGTAACCTCAGCCCAAGCCACTGCTCTGAAGACAGAAACATTTTTGCTTCACCAGAGAAAAGTAGTATTTAAGAAATGAAAATGAGATTTACTCGTTCATTGGTATTCTGCAGCTTAAACTTGTAGAATTTGAGAAATCAGCCCGTGTTATCAGCCTGCCTCAGCAGTTATTTCAGGCGATCCCTCGCTCCAGTCGTTGTGCGTTCCCCATGAACCCAGCCAGAGCCGGTTGCTGGAGCTGGTGGGCTGTGCCTTCATGGCAAGGTGATGCTCTGGGCTTCAGGACTCAGTCTTGCAGCAGAACGTCACATAGCCTGAGGCAACTGGTGCTTTGCACATCTGGATTCTTGGTTCTTAGAAGTCCTCGAGCTTAGGACATCATGTGATACGCGAGCGCCAGTTGGTGGTACCGGTTTCTGAAGAGTCGCTCTGCGTGTGTAAGTGTTCGAGCTATGGTGATGAACATGGGACAGACCTTCACTGGCAGTGTAGGACAGTCCCCACCGTGGCCACGCTTAGATGCTTTCTCTTAATTTTCTCCAGTCTTTGGGTTCTTTACTCCAGGGAAAGGCATCTCCAGTGTGGGAAGAAGATAAACCTTAAACACTCCTTCAGGTTTTCCCACATAGTAAGTGCCAGCACCTCTCTTGGCCTGGCAGAGACCTCTTCTGAGAGCATTCCGTTTCTCAGCCTGCTGATCAGAGAGCTTTTCCTTAACACGCTCTCAGCACGAGATTACTCCTCTAAAGTCGTTTTTTAAAAAATAACTTTTTTTCTTTTTCTGGAACTATCTTCCAGCAATGAAATTGTCTTGAAATCATTTGATGTGAGTTTACTTTCTAGTCTAGAATATATTAATAATTTTTAAAAAATTGTGAGATAGCTTTGCCTCCTCATGTTCGCTTAGTAAATATGTGGTAAGGAAAAAATTTAAGAGGGGTAAAGCTGTCTGATCTCTACTGTTAGGGGCAGTATTTGATCCCTGAGATATTTCTGGGCAGTTCAGGGCCTCGCCATGGCCATTTCTGCTGCACTGGCTTCCCACGGTGGCCAGCATTTCTCTAATGGGCGTTTTTTAACACTTCCACCCATTTTCTCTGAAAACTGAGGATAGAAGATAGTGATTTTGGTACTTGCAGCTACTATATTGCCTGAGAAGAGTCAGGTCATGATCACACCTTCTCAGACCCCAAAGGTTTGAGTGTGCCTGGCTCTTGGCATCACCCCATGTTTCTCCTGCCCAGAGCCCTCCTGAGGTGGCCGATCTGCCTGCGGCTCCAGGGCCATTCCCACGTCCCCCAGGAGTGCAGAGGGTACCCAGCGCTGTGTGGTGTGAACACACCAGGCTGCAGGGACGCAGCTGGGGCAGCTGCAGGATCCGCCCTTGATATTGCTCCAAATCTCAAACCGAGTGTTGCAGGGTGGTTGTGGTTTTTGGTTTTGTTTGTTTTTTTTTTTTTTTCTTTTTACATTGAATTATTCAATAGTTGAAGTGAGTAAAATTAAAGATTTCTAGACTAGTGACGTTTGGAATATAAGAAGGGTAGCAAAACCTATTTCATTTGAACTCTAATCTCTGGTCATGTATAAAATGAATAAAAAGCACTAAGTGTGGAGAAATATGATTTATAACAGCAGCCGGAGCCTGGCACTGAACACCCTGGAATGCCAGGATTGTGTGTCAATCAGTGTGGCAGTGCAGCAGCGAGGGATGGAATGAAGGCTTTCTCCAATGATGTAACCTTCGGGAAAGGTGACAGATGAAGAATTATTTCTAGCTCAAGGAAGTGGAGCGCTCAGCCAGTGAGAGAGGGAAAAGCCATTATTTTAATCCCAGAAGTTGGGGATGTACATCACTTCTGTTGCACTTTGTGTTTGTCTCTTTTAGTGATGTGTAACTTATTTTATGGCTATTATAGTGAACACGGATGTCACGCCAGAGATATTAGACAGTTCTGAGGACTGATAATGGGATTTCTCAAGCCATTCACTTCTGTCTGTGCTTGAAATACAGCCAAACTCATCTGTGACTGAAATTCCTTATCACCTGGAGACCCTTCAGCGACGACGCAGAATGATTTGGTGGGTCTCAGGACACTGCTGTGGTGGACAGTCTGCGCTGGATCACAGCACACAGCCCAGATTCCTCTGGGAGAACTGCATCCATTGGACATTCTTATGTCCATCCCCTTATGGTCATCAACCTTATCGACCACAGAAGAAAAAAGGAGAGAGGTATGTGCAGCTGCTTCCCGGCTCTCCATCAGTGTTACTGGTGTTAACAGGTACAGGACCAGGAGGGCTCATCCTCCTGTAACCTGGATGTGGTTCACAGCCTTGGCTCTGTCTCTGGCTGCCCACCCACACCCCCTCCCCTCCCCGATCTCTGGTAGATCACACATTTCTCATCACCCCCTCAGGAACAGCAGCACTGCGGAGCTGTGCTGCACGTCCGGAGGCAGAACGCAAGAGCAGATGAATCCAGAAGAAGAGAGAACTTTGTCCTGTTTGAGCGGTGGAGGTGCACGGACCTCACTGCAAACGTCACTGTCCTTGCAAGAAGATTGTTTTGCTGGTGCATCCTTCTGTGCTGAATTTCTGCTTCAAAGAGACAGCAACATTCAGAAATCCTCGTAAAGTCAGTTCCAGGGAGTCACCAATTCGAAACAACTTTAATCCTTTGTTCACTTAAGCCAGAGCCATCGCTGTTCACTTCTTGGCTGAGCAACTGCCAAATGATTCTAAGTAGTTCATGGGCATCTTTATTGTCCCTGGAACTGACACAGGAATCAAAGGCGGCTCTTTCCTCCAGTGGATGTGGAGTCTGCCGAACGCAGGCTGTCTAAACCGTTTGACTTGCGGGATGGTCTTTGATACTGCTGCAATTTCTCGTTTAGCCATTTGATGCCCTTTGAAAGCAGCAACATGCTTTTCCATCGCTGCTCTGTCCAATTATCTGAATAATTTAATTTCCTTCTAGATAAGCTGCTAGAGTTTCTCTCACAGGCTGGAGAGACAAAATTCCCCCCTCCTTCTGCATCTGCATCATAACCCTTAGCCCAAGTGCTTTAGCATGTGGTATTTTGAATTATCATACACATTACGGATAGAATGCATAAATATTTATTTTTTTCTGATGTATGCAAATTTCTTGCATGAGGAAGTTCCTATTATAAGGGAACAAGCTGTAGAAAGTATTTAGCTCGAATAGCTAAAACATGTTTAAAGCCCATACGTTTCCTTCATCTTCACTCCTTCACTCTGCACAATTGCCTGTGAACTGCAAGCTGAAAAACTCGGTGTGTCCGGTGCTCAGGATGTGAAAATTCAGGTTGGCTTTGGCAGCATGACGTTAGAGAGAACGGTTTTATAGTGCAGGCAGAGGGAACTGGAAACGAGTCCTCTCAGACCTGTGTGCTGCCGCACTGTCTGCCTTCGTGGCTGGCCTCTGCGGGTGGCAATCTCTCAGAATATGACCCCAATTTTCCCTTTGGCATGCTGAGCCTCCTGCTGCTAGAAACAGATTGGAACGTAATTCATCACAGCCGCTACCTGCAGGACTCTGCTGCATACTGGTGTCGCTGCCGCGCCAGCAGCCGCCTGGAGCAGTGAACGTGAGGGCGATAGTAACGTGACGGCTGAGAGTTTACCGGCATCACCACACTACTGCTCTCCTTTCCCCCAGCCTGATGCCTGTGCATTGGTGTCTGTCATGTTTTACCATGTCGTGAGGAGGGAACGAGATCCCATCTGGCATGTTTGTGACAGGGAATTTCACAGCTCTGGGCATGTTGCATCTTCACGATGCAACTTGGAGCAACTTTTCAGAATGTCACAGGCTGTCACCAAGTGGCTGGAAATACCAGATACATCAAAACTTGCTTTAGCATCAGCGGGTTTTTTGGGCAGGGGAGAAGCCCTGTTCCTAAAGCAGGTTGGTGGTTGCTCCGCAGGTCACCTTCACTGTTCACAGCGTGTGTGACACACTGTGAGCAATGGTGGTGCTTCTGGTGTGCGCCTGAGAAGTGGCCGGCCTCATCACGGTGAGCTGGGGCAAGACCCATCCCTCCTCCACAACAGCACGAGCTGGAGAGGGGCCAGAGATGGGCTGAGGGGAGGCAGTGGGGTGCACAGGGCCCTGGGGGCACAGGCGTGCGGAACGCTGGGCCTGAGCATGGACATCGCACAGCTCAATGACTGAAGTAACCTCGAGGGGTTTACACTTGTGTTTAGAAACAGTGTTCGTAGGAACTTGGTGTGGTCCTGAGACAAGGTGGGCTTTGAGCTATGGTGCTCAAAGGAGCCAGGAGCATCCAGCTCCTTGACTTGTCTCTGGTTTTGCCCTCAGTGATATAAACACTGACCATGCAGCTCCACAGAGCTGCTGTCATGGGGCGTCACGGACACAGGAAAGTCCCCGTGTGAGCTGTTGAAGCCATGTGCCGTGCAGGGAGTGCTGCCTTTCAGGGGGTCCTGCTCCATTGCGGTACTTGCTGAGGGCTCTCTGGGTAAAGTAGAAAGACCTTCCTTGCCTCTCTGCAGGTGTTTTTTGAAGCTGGTGTGTGCCAGAGAGAAGACCGTAGCAGCGCGTGGTGGAGGATAACGGTGTGTGCTTTGCCAGGGGTTGAAAGGGTGTGTGAGGCCGCCTGTTGTGCAAAGCACACAGCGGCGAGGGGTGTGCTCACCACCGTGTCAGCCGTTGTACCCCCAGGGAGAGCTGGCCAGTGATGTCTTCAAGTGAAAGGGTGGGTGAGGCCGCCTGTTGTGCAAAGCACACAGCGGCGAGGGGTGTGCTCACCACCGTGTCAGCCGTTGTACCCCCAGGGAGAGCTGGCCAGTGATGTCTTCAAGCTGCCACCATGGCCCAGCCCAAACTCCACACCGCGGGTCACGGTTACAGCAGACCAGCACTGAATTTTAACCCCTCCCAGAACTAGAGCGGAACCAGGTGGTAGTGGATGGTTATTTATAGTCCTCGAGCCAACAAGTACAGAGTTAACTGTCAGACTGAGTCCCCCGTGCGTTCACTTGTCCAGCCCGCTCAAGCAGTCCCAGCCAAGGTAATACGTCCTGCTAACGGCACTTTGCCTTCGGTCACCTGGCAATGGAGTTGCGGGAGCTGAGCTGACGAGCTGACGTGGCAGAGTACGTGACACGTGAGGCTTGGCTGCTTTCCTGAAGAGATGAACACCGGCGATTCCTCAAATCCCGCTCTCTCCTCAGCTCCCCCCCTCGTTCCCTTAGTGGGAATAATGATTGCCCCTGCGTAAAGGCGTGGAAGAAACTCACCCAGGCACACAGTGTTTTCCCGATGCCCTGTCAGCTCTTACGTCTGTGGTTCATTTGGAACCCAGAATTTAGGTTTTTAAAGGATAAACGCAGAGATCACACATTTTAGAAAGCACAGAACAGTCTGTGATATTTAGTCATTTTATTAATAGCAAAAAAAAAAAAAAAAGCCTTCAAAGGCACATGAACCTCTTGGAAGAAAGTGTCTCAAAGTGTCCTGACAAAGTATTTAATTTAAAGGCAAAATGTTTCTCCCTGCCTGTGTGAGAAGGTTTTCTTCTGGACTTGCTGAACCCTCCACGGTCCCACTGACGTGGTCCCTGGCTGGGGGTGCAGCCCTCCCGTCGCTGCCGAGCTGCACCACAAGATGGGTATCTTCTCTCCCGTCGCTGGCTTTCAGCGCCGTGCTGATACAAGCTCTTGCTGAGCGAGGGCCAGCAGAGAGCTGATGGCCTCCTGAAAGAGTGAGGCGTGACTGTGATTACTGGATGTAAGAGAAAAGTAATTTGGGGAGCTACTTCCAGCCTTTAATCTTCTTTACTTTCATTTCTCTGAGGGAACGGGGATGCTACTCTCTAGGTACTCGCTGTTCCTATGGAACTGGTTTTGTTTTTCCATTATGCTGAAATACATCCTCAAAGTTAACCTGCATTTTCTTCTGATCTGCCGGATGTAATACGGTGAGGATTTCCAGAGGACACTAACTTAATAGACCAACTATTTTCCTGATGAAAGCCATCCAACCTCAGCCCTGCTGCAGCCAGCCAGTAAGTTGATTCCTGCCAGGCACACAAAGCTCCTCGCTGGGCTGCAGAACAAATGTGGGGGTTAGCTTGGAAATAATAATAATAATAATAACAAAAGGTGGTGGGGCTGCAGGCGTGCCCCAAAGCCTGTGTGTCCCACTGCCCTGAGAGCACCGTGTGCCAGGGTGAGGCGTGACTGTGATTACTGGATGTAAGAGAAAAGTAATTTGGGGAGCTACTTCCAGCCTTTAATCTTCTTTACTTTCATTTCTCTGAGGGAACGGGGATGCTACTCTCTAGGTACTCGCTGTTCCTATGGAACTGGTTTTGTTTTTCCATTATGCTGAAATACATCCTCAAAGTTAACCTGCATTTTCTTCTGATCTGCCGGATGTAATACGGTGAGGATTTCCAGAGGACACTAACTTAATAGACCAACTATTTTCCTGATGAAAGCCATCCAACCTCAGCCCTGCTGCAGCCAGCCAGTAAGTTGATTCCTGCCAGGCACACAAAGCTCCTCGCTGGGCTGCAGAACAAATGTCGGGGTTAGCTTGGAAATAATAATAATAATAATAACAAAAGGTGGTGGGGCTGCAGGCGTGCCCCAAAGCCTGTGTGTCCCACTGCCCTGAGAGCACCGTGTGCCAGGGACAGCTCTGCTGAGCCCGGCCTCTGCAGCGGGAGCAGCTCGGAGCGGGGTGTCCGTGAGCCGTGCGTGTTTGGTAAGCCACCCTCATGCTGTCAGCCTGCAAAACAACCCACCATTACAGGGAAATTTTCTGAAACTAAAATCCCATCATTTCCTTCAGTGTCACCTTTCGTATAATTACTAAGCACAAAATTTATAATTAAATGGTGCAGCTGATTCCATGACATTCCCATAGACATTTCACAAAGGCTATTTGCGTGCCTCGCTATTTCGTACCGTAATAACTGCAATCAGCATAACCACTGTGATTTGTTTATCAGACATCCCTTGGGGAGCAGCCGTTGTCATCTGTAAAACTTTGCGAGCATCACGATTTCCGTGTCGCTGCCTGTCTCACGTTGCTGTTGGGTTGTGTTTGTGGAGCGGGGCTGATGCTCACCTCTGCAGAGGAGCATTCCACACGCTGTGGAAACTCTGTACCAAGCAACAGCCCTGATAGGCAAAAATCTGGAGAAGTCTTACAGAGCAAGTGGGTGTTATAGCTACACAGCAGGGATCAAAGGGTGCCCGTACTGAGCAGGTTGAAAAGTGAGGAGAAAAGAGCGTATTAAACACTGAATCATGAACGGAGCCCTGAGGAACGAGCGTGTGTGGTCACGTAGCTGGTGGCTGTATTGTAGTGCCCGTGTACCAGGAGACCAAATTAAACCAGGGAGCCTTGGGTTGACATTGCGGCACTTGACCACTTCTTGACGTTGCAGCCTTCAGTGCTAGAGCGCGTGTGCTGGCACACGGGTGGAGTTTTTGCCTGTAAAGTATTTAAAGGCTATAAAGGTACGATGAGCTACGGATACAGCGTGGATTGTATTAATGCCGTTCGGAGCAGCAGGTTAGAACAGCAGGGAACGGTGCAGTCTCCGTCTCTCTTCAATCAAGTGACATCCCACAACTGGAAATTTCTGTCTTTTGGATCGTTTCCCAGGTATTTGCCCCATTTGTCCAAAATCCCAGAACCTGGTGTCCTCAGGGGTGAGGGGGTCTGTGGTGTTTGGGGTTCCTTTACCAAAATGACGTTAGCTTAAAAGAAAGGGAAACCGCTTTCCCTAAGCACTGCTAAAACCTTCTAACCTACGAAAAGAGTTTGGGGATGTTTCGAACTGCTCTGTTCTCTGGAGGGCACTGCCCTGATTGAGCAGACCAGGGGTCGCCAGCAGGTGAGCTGCAGGGCGCCGCGGGGTTACCTGCCGCTGAACCGGTACTGTCCAAGGGAAGACAACGAGTGCATGTCTGCGGGAGCTGGCGGTGGGAACCTGCCATGTGCACGGGCTGCTGGAAGGCCTTGGTGGGGCAGGAAAAGAGGGTTACTGAGGCAGGTCGGTAAAGCGAGCTGACAGGCCTGCTCCACACGTAGTATTTTATGTGTCTCAGATAGCAAGAGCACGATCCTTGTGGAAAGTCATGGTTGCCTGGGTAAAGCTGCTGATGCCATAAATCAAGCTGTCTGAGGAAATGAGAACGGTGTTGGATTTACAGCTGGCTGGGTTTTTGCTGTTGAGGGGATGGTGCTGCCAAAAGGAGTTGGTCGCACTGGAAGACCTTCACCGCTGCGGGGCCCGTGCAGGGCTGTGGCTGCAGCCTGCCCTCCCTGCCC
>NW_010432070.1:23964-33765 GCF_000710305.1 Buceros rhinoceros silvestris
GCCCCCCCCCGCCCGGCAGGGCCGCCGTCAGAGGGGCAGGAGGGGTCCCAAAGAGGGGGCAAGTGGCCACTGTTCAGTTAGCGTCGTTTTGGGGGTGCTTTGTGACTGGAGGTTTTTGTAGCGTGGTGTCTGCCCTGGGCCTGGCTGTAGCCCCTTGCAGCGCTTTGGGGAACAAAAGGCAGCACCGTTGTCGGGGGTAGGAGGGTGGTGGTCCTTCCCTTCTGCATTCGCCGTTAAAATGATGCAGTAACTTCAGTGGGGGGGACTCAGCTGCCTGAGAACACAGTTATATTCCAGTCTCTTTACTTTCCATATTTTTGCAGATAGATAATGCAGATAGATAAAGCAAATTTTATTTTTTATTAGAAAAAGGTTTCTCGTTCTTATATTTGCACAACATAATGTAGAGAATGAGATGAAATCTTCAGATGACCTGGAAGAGTCTTCTGGGAGATTTATAAACTGTCTACTTCATACATAAGGGCATTTATTTTAATACCCATATAAAAGTGAGATAAATTGGTTTGTGATAACACAAGTCCAAAAATATCTCAAGTTACCATTTTATTTCCATATTACAAAATAACACAATTCGCTGCATAATTAGAAAGCCGAGTTAGATGAAAGGAGCCGTTGCTCGTGATGAAGCTGTGCTCGCAAAGCGTTAGCCCGCAAGAAGCATTAGTGCCTGCTGAAGAGGCTTTCCTGGGACCCGCAGCTCCCAGCGCAGCTGCCAAGGCCCCGCTACAGGAAATCTCTGCACCACGTTAGCAAAGACCGAGGGGCCTGATCCTGCAGCGCTTCACCTCTGCGAGCAGCACCAGCTCGTGCAAACCCGGCCATGGCTAGAACGTCTTCTCGAAGAACTGCTGGTGGTGAGGTGTGTGTATTCCAGACCAGGCTCATCTTCTCGCAAGGTTTTGAAGGTAATTTTCATCATTTGCATGAATAAGGCAAAAATCTGGAAAACACAGAAATCTGAAATTCAAATGGAAATCATTTATGTAAAATAAATGATAAAATCTAGGTGCCTTTGCATGTGAATGATGTCCTTAGGGTGGAGTTTTCTCCAATGCACTGCTTCAAAGTCTGGTGCATTCATAACGGCAGCCCGTTCAGCTTCAGTTAAAGTTTGTCAAAATTCAGAGCCTGCCTGAGAGCAAGGAGGAGAGCGAAGTGAGGACGACTCGCCAGAGTGACTTTGTCCTTATGTCATCACAGCAAACGTGGCTTCAAACCCTCCGTGGGGATGGGCTTGCAGAGGCGGGCACGGCGTTGTTCGTAGAACGCTTTGATTTCCACGGGCAACACTTAGTGCAATCCAAGTTCTCATTCTTGTCAAGTCTGAGCATCTCTCACTGAATTCGCATCTTAATTTTGTAATTTGATCTTGGGTTTGGAAACTACCGGCTTCGCCAGCCAGCTCTAAAAGGCATGTATGAATTATTAGACTCCCATTGTCGGTTAAATCTTACCCTTTGTATTTTAAGTCGCCCATTTGCATTCATCTAAAATGCTTTCAGAGAGTTTATCAGAAGAAATGAAATAAGAAATGAAATAGCTTCACGTAAACTGCATTTTTATGTTTGACTGGTAAAACCACAAAGCAGAGATAAAATACATGAAACTAAGGCTCTGCATAATAAGCATATCTATTAGTTTCCCTTATCTTTCTAAAGCTCCCATTTGTCATGAGAAGCATTGCATGTCACTCAGCTTGCCTTGTTCGACAAAGCTCTGTTCTCCCTTTCCTTTTATCTCCTGTCAGCATTTGCAAGTAGGAAACTGTGCTGGCGTGGTGCTGCAGAAGATGCCGTTGACTAAATAATCGCTTAACCTTCAACCCCTTAATAACAGAGGGGGAAAAAATTATACCTGTGTGCACCTAGATAAAAATTTACTGGCGCTCTGCTGGTTGCAGCTTTTGCAGTGACAACAGTCCAGGATTAGGGGGAAAATGTTGGGTCAAACCATCCTCAGGGTAAGTCACCTCCCAGCAAGGCCAGATCCCCACTGGTGTAGCCCATGGAAAACCACAGAGGAAGCCACTGGCTGCAGCGTGTGGCTGTGGAGGTGCTCGAGCACTGGTGCAGCAATCTGCCCCCTGCTCTCGGGAGCAATCTGTCCCAGCAAACCGGGGTCCATCCACCCGAAACCCCCGTGTCAGGAGCAGCGGCTCAGAGGACAGCAAATGACTGCGGTGGGAGATTTTTGCCGGTGGTGATTGTACCTCCGCCCCACAGGCTCATCAAACGTGGTACCCGGCTCCTGTGCAAGAAGGGGTGGCCTCAGCTGACCAGGCTGTGAAACTTCCATCAGAGGAAGGGTTTGGGACATGGGTAGCCAGGGTGGTCTGTCAGAAGCAGGTCTGGTGGTCTATGGCTTCTTCTTGGACGGGGGTTTAGAAAAGGTGACCCCTTGGGCTCCTCCCAGCCCCCAGTGCCGTAAGGTGGCCCAGCACATCTTTTCAGCGGATGAGATGGGCTATGTCCCAGTGTCCTGACTTTGGCAGAATTTTTGACGTTGCTGTCATTCCCTTTGATGATGAGTAAAAAGACACCGAGAAAGCACTTTAGTTTCTGCTCGTCTGCATCTGTATGGAGACGCATCCATGCACAGGACAGTTTTGTATGTTTTCTGTGAAGTATTTTATGGCTTTCAGTGGTGGCTTTAATCACTGTAATAGCAACTGTTCTGCAGATATAACCAGCAAGGCTGGAGACATTCATATTTTTCTAAATATGGAAATTTGGAAATACCTGGGCCGAGTCAGCATTTTGCTCTGCCATAATATCTATTCATGGAGTTTTTCCATCAGAAATTCAGCCTGATTAGCACTGAATAGGAGGAGAAGAGGAAATAGTCCTCTAAAGAAATCACCCTCGATGTGTAATGATTTTCCCATCTATATGGATTTACTGTGTATTTAATTTTTGAAGAGGACCCGCAGAGACTTTGCTCCCTCTCCAGCTCCCTCACACCTGCATTGTGCTGTCCCTGTGCCTCTTCTCTGTGCCTAATCCTCTGGAGTCCTGAGAATTGCTATCGTTTATCTATTAATTGTGTCCTCTGAAAAGATGATTAAAAAAAAAGACAAGAAAAGGCTTTTCTGCCCCTGTGTATTTGCAGAGTATGTTTTTGAATCCTCGCAGTTCCTTTGAATACTCAGCTCCCGGCAGAGCCTGTTGCCTGACTCACACGTGTGCTATTTTCTCCCAATACTGTAGCTGAATGGTGCGAGCGCACCAATCGTGTCTGTTCTCTGCAGAGTTATTTCAATGGATTCTAGAGAATTAGAGAAAAAAGAAAAGAAAATCACACTTTCCTCAAATTAAAAGTGAGATATTTTACTAACCTGTATTATTATAGTTCCTCTTCTACTTACAGCAGACCTAAACTTCAGTTGATAGCAGTATTATTTACACCCACACCGTCACTCTGGAGGTAAACGGAAGGGAGCTGTCCCATGAGCAGACGGTAGAAATCGTATCGTTAAGGACACCAGAAGCTCTGGCACTGAGCTCCACAGAGGCTGTCGACACCGCAGGTAGCGGATGTGTGTTGGACCTCACGGTTGTTTGCAGTGTGAAGGTCTCAGCTCACACATTTTGGTTGCAAACTCATTAAAAATTGCTTTGAAATGGTTGCTGAATGTTTGAAGTGCTGCAGCCCGCTTCCCAGTCGTCCTAGTTGTAATAGTGTCTCGTGTGTTGTGTCTCCTAGCTCTACATACAAACTACCACACTTACAATATCCATGAACTTAAGTGCTTCAGTGGCCCTGGGGATGCTTTACATGCCGAAGGTGTACATCATCATCTTCCACCCCGAGCTAAACGTCCAGAAACGGAAACGCAGCTTCAAGGCTGTGGTCACAGCAGCGACCATGTCGTCACGGCTCTCACACAAACCCAGCGACAGGCCCAACGGCGAAGCCAAAACGGAGCTGTGTGAGAACGTAGACCCCAACAGTAAGTACTGCTGACCTTCGGTGGTGGCGGGCTGGGGCGCGGGGCAGCACTGACCAGTATCTGAAGTTCAGGGTCTTCGCGTTATTTGCTCTTCTCAGTTAAAGATTTTTGATGTCTCGTGTGTATTTATTTTTTCTAAAAATTCTCTATTTCCTCCTCAATTTTTGGAGCTGTGCCAGCCGGCAGCAACTCCTCGCAAAATGTTTGGTAGCTGTGAGTAACTCCTCCTCCTTTCCCTCCTCTGTGAGTGAGATGCGCAGCATCCTTGAGTAGCCTGTGTCAAGCTCGACCCTTCCTAACCCTGGCAGGTGCAGTTTCCAGGAAGGGTGGAGGGCCAAGTGCCAAGCTCATTGGTACCTCTGCCAGCCTGAGTTCTAATCCAGTTCCTTGCCAAATTTCTTTGCAAAAACCTCACAATTCCTGAAGATTCCCATTGAAGGATTTTTTTCCGGTACTATAAAAGTGAATGCAAATCTTGCCACTGATTTAAAAGGAAAATAGATGGCAGAGCTGCTCCCCGTTTCCTTCACGCGCTTAGCGTGGGGTATTGTAGCACGAAATTACACAGAGGCCGTCAGTGGGATTTGCATTTGAATCTGGGAGGAGCTGCAGCAGGAGACAGCTGCACCACTTTGTGGTACATTGGAAAGGTTTAGGCACGTCTGCAGTTTTTATCAAAATGGATCTGAATGTGGAGAAATGCCCTTTCCTTGCCTAGGATCCATTCATCCAGTCGCTGCCGAAATCTCTGCCGCTCCGTGTCCGTAATGGCCAGCGGAGTGTCTGCCCCAGCGCAGGGACCGCTGGCGCAGCGGGGTGGGAGCAGCCCGCAGAATGCCGACAGAGTCCGTTGCCTCCCTCGGCTCACCCCTCCAGGGTTTTTCTCTCGTGTCTTACCATGCAGCTGTACAAAATATATTCTAACTGGAAAAACAGAATCTGTCTTCGAAGGCTGAGCTGTCCGAGCTGTGATTCTGACCTAAGAGAGCCAGGAGATGCTGCTCGTAAATTGAGGACCGTATTGTGCTGCCTCCGCTCGTGCTGCCCAGAGCCTTCATGGCAAGAGGAAATACATATATTTCCTGCGCTGGGGTATTAGCCAGCAAGAGTGAGAGCGGCAGAGTCCTCTGCCAAGACCTTATCGCTCTCTACAGCTGAGGTTGTAGAGAGGTGGGGGTTGGTCTTTCCTACCAGGTGACAAGTGACAGGATGAGAGGAAACACCTTTAAATCGCACCAGGGGAGATCTAGGTTAGATATCAGGAAAATCTTTACAGAGAGGGTTGTGAAGCCTTGGCACAGGCTGCCCAGGGCAGCGGTGGAGTCCCCATCCCTGGAGGGGTTTCCCAGCCCTGTGGAGGTGCTGCTGAGGGACAGGGGTCAGGGGGGACCTGGCAGTGCTGGGGAACGGTTGGACTGGATGATCTTAAAGGTCTCTGCCAACCAGATGATTCTGTGATTCTAAGTCTCTGTTAGGTGTTACAGGGAGGGCGAAGGAACCCCTTCCACCACCTCTGGCCCCTCCACCTGCCCCTTGCTGTGCTGCTGCTGAGGTCCAGCCCTCCAGGCTGCAGGCTCTGACCGCCCTGAGCTGCTTGGGCAGCATCGAGAGCCGAGGTGGCCAGATCAGAAAAGAGCATGGAGGATGGAGGGAGAGAAAGGAGAAGGAGGGAGGGGATTTTGAAGGACAGCTGTGAAAGAGCCGGGGAGCCTGTGCGGCTGAACTGCATTTCACTCATCAATGTTCTGCTTGGATCAGCTGGAACTAGTTTCTCCTCCAGAAAAATCAAAATCTAACAATTTCCACTCAAAGACTTGAGTAACAAGAGAACTGTGAAAGTTCTGATGAGGAAGTGTTCAGTGTTGAAGCAGAGGTGGGCCCCTGTGGGAACCACAACTTGGGATTTCCTACTCCAGGGCTCCCCTCCTGGTCCATTCTCCTGTGCTGCATCTTATTGCTGGTTTCAGGCTTCTGAGAATATTTCCCCCTTCCCCCCCCACCTCCCTGGCTGAGGAACAGTCAGATTTTTCCCTGGGAAGGTCAAAGAGATATTGCTCGCCAAAGCCCCTATATCTGATAAGGCATGACATTTTTTCATCCAGGACTACATTCTAGAACACAGGTTTTAGGACGCAGGAGAAGGAGGAAGGGGCAGAATCCCTCCTGTTTGCCGAGATCTTCCTGCTTCTGCCTTAAGCACCCAGTGTCCAGCCCCAGTTTTGTTAACACTGATTTAAAACCAGCGTCAAGTCCGCAGGGAGCGAAGCCCTGACAGCTTCAAAACTGGTGTGTGTGAAGGGAGGATGCGCTCTGCAAACTCATTTACTTCCATGTAGAAAAAAAGCACATTAAAAGCACATAAAATTGTGTGTTCAGTCTGGTATTAATTTCAATTTCTTTCTCCAAGTACTGGGCTTGTAAATTTTTTGCGGTTTGGAAAAAATTATTTTCTTTTAAATCTTCTAATTATTTTTATATATATATAGAACCATCTGTTCGTATCAGCAGCTGCACCTACTATTGCTGTTTCATTCCCTGCATATGTGTTAATAAAAATTATTAGAAAATCAAATGAAATAAACTACTGCTGTACTTCAAGTATTTGGGTGCCTTTAGTCCCAGCACAGGCAACAGCCGCAGTTGATGGCAGCTTTCCTATAGCGCTCAGTCACCCCCTACTCAGGCAGCATTCAGCACGTATGTCTAGAGAAATAGTTCATCGAATACCTCAATTGGGTTTATTTTATATTATTATTCTTATATTTTGTTGAAAAAAAAGTTCACTGTTCCATTTTTAGATTGAAAAACAATATTAATAAGCTCAAAAAAAGTGATGCCATCCAAGCAAAACTCCCCAAACTTCATTTTCAGTGAAATTTTGAGTATGATGTCCATAAATAAGTAAGGGTTTGATGTTTTCATAGCAATTTAACTTCAAAAATATTTTATACAGTGGAGGGGGAAATTTTCAGAACGTTACCAATTGGAAAATAGGAAATGTGAACAAAAGATTGCCGCAGGTGCTTGCATCAATGCTGGGAGCATTGCTTAAAATCTCCAAATCTTTCAAAAGAAAACAAAAAGAATGAATTACCAATAACTCTCTTTTTAAATTGGTTTTGATCCGCTAACGATGGGTAACGATTACCCGCGTGGGCAGAGAGGAGCTGGCCGGCTGCGGCAGGTACCGGCGCGGCTGTGACCCTGCTCTGAGGAGCGCCGGGGTGAGCAGTTCTGGCTGGGAGCTCTGCTCCTTGGGGCCCCCCGGCTCAGGCTGAGCCTAGATTAGTGGCAGGGCATTACCGAGACTCATCAGCATGGCGCTGAGCTAACGCAGGTGCAGAGCTGCCTTAGCGACCAAGGGTTTTCCTGTCAGTGGAAAAGTACAGTTGGGTTTTCCAGCTTGATTTTCTATGGTGTTTCCCGGTGATGTTGGCTTGTTTGTGGCTTGTCTGTGCACTGGAGACTGGAGCTGCCACCTCTACTGGGAACACACAAATATTTTATACCTAAGAAATAACGAATGCTGAGCCACCAGCATGGATTCACGTACCTCCGAACACTGGGGAATTTGGTGACTCAGCCCAAAGTTATGGCCTGTCCTGCTTACGTGCCACAGTCAAATCAAGTGGGTGGTTTTACAGAAAAACAGCCTTGAAAGATTTCTCCGCGATTCAGTATTGCCTTGAAAAGAGTGCCTGAAGAGCTGAAAGTGGGCTGTGAGACTGGAGGGGCTATACACGACCGGAGTGGCTTCCTAAGAGCAGGAGGTCCTCAGCAGCACCTGAGCAGCGTGTGGAACTGCTCACACAGCTCTCGGGGCATCTGCAGGACCTGGAGTGCAGAAAACACGAGCAATGACCTGAAATCCCCCCAGTCAGGAGGAAGAGGGACTCAGTGTGCTGCAGCTTTCTGGTAGGACGCACGGGAAGCCGGAGATCCATGAGCTGAGCAATGCAGCCGTGACCAGGGAGCACCTCCCTGCTGAAGAGGGTGTATTAAGGCCAAGCTTTTCAATCAAAAACGGCGTTACTCATGAAAACTCTCAGTCATTCCGGGTGCCGTCTGACACGCACGTGCTTTTTTACTCATTCGGCAGCTTTTCCCTGTATACGCGTTTGCGGCAGATTCAGATGAGAAGAGCCTGGTGCACAGCAGCTTCCATCCATGTAACGACTTCATTCCGCTCTCATGTGTCTTTGGTCAAAATTCACACTCTTCGAGATGCTTCTCACCAAGTCTGAAGTTGAACAGATAGTGAGTGCTCCTGCCTGTGTTCCTGCTGCAAGAGCAGTGTCAGAACCTCCAACCCATTCTTAGCTTATATTGACCTTTCCACGTAACTTCTTTTCCAAAGCAACTTGTTTTAATTCATGGCTTTACCAAACAGAGCGACAGGGAAATCAGCATCTTGGTTGCCTGATAATGAGGAGGTTGTGCCTCCCGCAGGCTGGACGAGCAGACCTTACTGGAAGGATATTTGCTTTCATGCATTTCCCTCATGAAGAGCCGTAAGAAGGAGGCTGAGCTGCCCAGTGCCTCCTGCGAGCAGCTCTTCGGGGAAGATGCTTCCTTGCAGCAGCAGGGATAGGGACTTTCAGGACTAGGCAGTACAGGAGTGCTGGTCTGCCAGTGTTCCCACCTCCAATCTCATGGGAAGAATCCCACCATCTCTAAGAATGGCTCTGAGATCAAGATGAGTCGTGCAGAGTAGCCCAGTAGTAGATAGGACTGAGCAGGAGACGTGCAGCGTCTCCGTGGCAAAGACCCAGAACATCAAGGTGACAAACAACTGTTGGAAAGACAGAGCTGCTCATGGGAGGAGACCACTTTCCCCAAGGAGTACAGCTGGGATTTGTTGAGAAATGGCAACGGAAAGATGTCACCATGGACGAGACAGAAAACTTTAAAGTCTAAAACCTTGCAATTTTCAGTCTAATTTTCAGTAGTGTTTCAATTTTGTGGACTTTGAAGTTCACAGGTGCTGTGAGGGCTCTGTGCAGACACGTTCAGAATGATTTTTTCCTTTTTCTCCTTTATGTAGCATTAAGTAGAACTTACTTGGCAGTTGATTCAGTTGTCAGCAGTGAAGTTCAATCGCTGCCCGTTGTCCCCAGACAGAGCAGGCACCATTTGCACGTTTCCATGTTAAACCAGTGCTGTCCTGTGCGCTGTCAGCTCCTCCCTATGGCGATGTGTGTGCCCACCCTCGCTGTTCTCCATGTGCTGAGAATGGACATGGACTTGGTGGGTTCCCATCGGTCGACCGTGGGTACGGAACCGTGTATGTGGAACACAAGCATCTCCTGTCTTGGGCAGATGTGCAGATGCCGCTGTGCAAATGCTGGGTGTGTTTGTGTATTCATTGCTGATCACCCCTAACATCACTGACAGGGCGTTGCCTATTCCATCTTGCTGACAAAAAACACCTGAAATTGTTGGTGGTGGTGCTGAGGAACCTGAGAGTGATCGCGGGGGTGAGGAGGGGCTGGGGAGTCTTAAACTAAAGCAAAATGAGAGTTTGCTCAGGAGAGAGGGGGAAGTGAAAAGATCATCAACCAGACCTGCTCTTTTCTGAGCAGCTGCTCCTGTGTTCAGAGGTACCTGAACTTCCGAGAACTGGTTGGTTTCTTTCTAAGCAGAGCTAATTTCCTGCGGTGGCACCTCTCAGCTTTCCACTGTCGCTGCTCTAATCTGAGCTCTCCAGTTGAATTAATGTCATGGCCTCCGTGACAGGGCAAAATTTAAAGCGTTTATTGTGACCAGACGGATTATACATACCAATGTATTTACTTTTCCTGTAGACTGCATACCACCAGTAAGAAAGAGTG
>NW_010432070.1:33912-35199 GCF_000710305.1 Buceros rhinoceros silvestris
TACTGTATAGCTTTTGCCTGCTTGCCAAAAAGGTAAGGACAAATCTAGCTTCTTATTCCTTTATTTTCGAATGACTATGATGATGATTATATACGTAAATAACTGAGGAATGTGCGTTAGTGCAGCTGTGTTGAAACAAGTATCAAACTCAAAAATTGTTCACAGGTCCGTTACCAAGAGCTGCCAGGTGCGGGGCTGGCTCGGGCAAGGGGAGACCCAGGGCATGGGTGGATTTAATCCCTGCAGTGTGCCCCAGCCAAACAAGGGCTGCTGGCCATCTCCCTCCCACCAGTGGAGGTGGATCCCAACAAAGCCTTTGAAGATGGAGAGATGTGATAACAGTTTTTAAAAGGAGCTAATAAATGATCAGAAGTTAGCTGTAGCGCTCACATCTAACACCACCCGACATGTTTTCTGAGTCAGCTGTAGCAGCTTTACCCGCAGGGTTGCCTAGCAGCATAAAAAGAACATTTGCGAACATGTGAGCAGTTTTCTTTACTCTAAAGTCATAAATGGCTCAAAAAAAGTTTTCAAAATGTTTTTTGCACTGTGGGCGATCCCAGTGACCACGTCTGTGTAGCCGCGAGTGAACAATTTTTGAGGGCTGGCTTTGTCGAAGTGTTGTGAGTGCCTACGTGATGGTCTTGTGAGCTGATGTCGTGTTTGTGACTTCATCAGCCAGGAACTGCTGCTTTTCCAGCGAAACTAGAGAACAAGAGAGCATTCGATACTGGGGACAAATAACTAACAACCGTTAATATTTCTTGTATCTGCAATGCCGTGGGTGTGCTGGGCTGGCTCCTTTGGGGCTTTCTCCGGGTATGAAGGGTGTACCTGGTGTCTGCGGTACCGTGCAGTTAGGGCTAGAAGAGATTGCTGTACGCGGCCTCCAGAATGTCTAGCTGATCCCTAAGAGGTGAGAACTTGTGTCGGCAAAGGTAGGAATGTTGCCTGAATTGAGCCTCTGAGTCACAGGAAAAAAAAATACTCGTATCTTTAGCCGGTGTAAATTGCCACAGCTCCCGTTTCAATTCAACTCGAGTTCTTCTGAAGTGTTCAAATTGCTTTTTATTGTGTTTGAATCCTGCCCATTATTCTGACTTAACCAGCTCCGGCAGAAAGCCTTAGTTAAGGAATGAAGCTCTTTATGACCATCAGGAGGACCTGCCTGACCGGAGAGCCAGAGTCAGGAAGGTTAACGGTGGCTGGTGTTGAGGGAAATATTACAAAGCAGTCGAAGAGGAGAAGGGGCCACTCCAAGTACTATGGCAAATCAGATGGGAAAGA
>NW_010432070.1:35293-56868 GCF_000710305.1 Buceros rhinoceros silvestris
AAGGGTGATGAAATTGCTAAAGGAAGGAGATGAGGAGAATAGGACAGAGATAGAAGACACCTGAAGTCTCAGAAGTCACTTTTTAATATAAAATTTAAAAACCATTTAGAATTAAAAGACTTAAGAGCTGACACAGGTTTCTACACGTTATTTTTCCATGTAACATTACTGTATAACACGAGGAATTGCTTCCTGCAGAGGCACACAAACAGTTTTGTCATCCAAGTCCTACAAAAAGCAATTGGCCATTCAGATTCTTTAAGCAGATTTTAAAATTTGGGCCACACAAAGCTATGAAAAATGCCACAGTCGAGGGTGGTTAGGTCTTGCCCACACCAGTGCTCTTCTGCGTCAGGGGCGGTTCCCACGTCTGCCCCCGGCGGGTTCCTGTGCCAGCCGGGCTGCTCGCTGGCGCTCTGGTTGCTGTGTTTTGATTTGTTCTGCCAGGAATGCAAAACAAAATCCAGCCAGGAACAACAGACTGTGTGAAAGGCAAAGCAGCGGTATCAGGAAAACATCAGCTTCCTTGTAAATTGAGGCTGGTTTTGCTGGTAAGTTACTTGGTGAAGGTATGAACACAGTGCGTAAGCCCTTGCTGACGGTGCCCACTGCTGCTGCCTGGAGCACGGAGAGATGGTTTCTAACGCTTTCAGATTGTTTCCTGTGAGTCCCGACAGGACTTCTTTATTGTCGAGACTGATGAAAACACAAGGATTGAAAAACTCTGTGGAGTATCTAGGTGAGTGGAAAAAAAGGTCCATCACCTGAACAAGGTGAAGAAACACTAGATGCTTTTCCAGAACTATAGAGTCACATTTGGTACTGTAGAAATATTGGCAGCACTTTCCTCCTGCTCCATGCCAAGCACCATGCCTACAGGTCTGGAGGACAGGACAGTCCAGTGAGTGAAGTGCTTGTGATATCTGATGGGCCCAGATCCACCCCTTGGGCTTTCGGAGCCTCCTGGTGCAAGGCTGGCGAGCGGTGCTGTGCTCCTTTACCCTTGCACTGCCTCCCGTGGGTGACGCTTGTGAGATGCTCATGCAGTGCAGCTGGGACCGTGTCAGTCCCAGAAGCCAGCTCCTCCCTTCTGCTGCCCATTGGGCTCCATGAACAAGGACCAGCGTGTTCTGAGGGTACAGTCTGACGCGTCATGCCAAAGTCAGCGAATTCTTCTTCTAAGCCGGCGTGAGGCTGTGGCTTTCTTCAGCGTGTCCCTTCCACACGCTGGAGTTCCAGAGCACTTTGCCAGGTGTGTAATACAAACTGTTTGACTGGATTAGCTTCAGCATGAGGACGACAAAGAAAACCATGTCATGGTTACTTTTTTGCTCTGGGAAAGACCTGGGTGAATGCCCATGAGCTCGCTGTGCTCTGAAGTCTGTCATAGCATTTATAAAAACAGTCGAGGAGACCATAAATGGAGACTGTCCTGCTTTTTTGGTCAGATTATTGTTGTGAGGTGTTGTTATTTTGGTTGCTTTTTGCAACTAAATGGTACTGGTGGTCCTTCAGCACTTACAGCTGTTTTAGCAGGAATAATGGTGAACCACTGCAACCCATCAGCAACCTTTTATCACTTGCTGTCTTTTCTGCTGAACTTTGACTTGAACTGGAGCAGGTGCTCAGGCATGTCTAGACCACATTGCTTTGAAGGGGAAACATCAATTGATATTAGCTGAGGCTCTGGCATTGGATTTTCAAGCAGCAGGTAACCTCCTCACCTCAGCTGTGCGCCACAGTGCTCGCTGCGAGGGGTTAAGGACCCGGCGAGGAGCAGCTACCTGCTCAGCAGAAATGTTTTCTGAGCTTTCTGCTGCAGCTGGCAGCCCCTTGAACTCTGCGCTCCTCTGGAGTTCCCGCTGGGTTTCCCAAAGCCGCTCCTGCACATTGCTTTGGGCAAGGGGTTAACGCCGACCGCTGCCTCCCTGCGAGGGCAACGCTGGGGGCTGCCCAGGGCAGGCCATTGCCACCGCTTTGGCTGGTGAGCAACTACAGTCATCCTAGGAATGAGGGCAGCTCAGGCACGGTGTGAGGCAGGGGCTCTCCTCAGAGGGCTTGGGCACAGGGTGCTGCTTCCAAAAGGTCTTCAGTTGTTTTACAAGACTTTTTTTTTTGCTTGCTTTGTGTGCAGAGGCGTTTCCGTGGTGATTGCAAAGCGCTGGGATCATTTGTAAGGTGTGAGCAGCACCACGCTGTGGGAAGTCATTACAGTTTCTTGGTCATACCTCTCTGAGAATATACGTGCAATTACTTAGATTGTGCTATAACGAAGCTGTTGTGATAGGAGTCATGACGTGGTTTCAAATGGATCTTGGGCTTATGCTGAAAGAGGTGAATAGTTCTAGTTACCCTCTAGTGCCAAGGATTTTCTGTGCCTGTCGTCCTGCGCACAGCCCCAGGAAGCCTGGGGCAACCCCGGGGCCACCTACACCATCCAGCAGCAGCATCTCTGGAGACTGGGGAACTCTTCGAAGGCTTTGGGTCCCATTGTGTGACGTTCTATAGCTCGTCACGCCTTAGAGTGATTGATATAAAATAGCAATTTTCTGGACTGGAGCGTCATTGTCATTTTAAATCTGGCCGGTTTCATCCAGAGAAAATGCTCTGCGTTTCACCTCACTGGAGGGATTTTCTGTTTAGCGGAGACTGCTAAGAAATGAGAATTTGCATTCAAACCTGGTGAGCAAAAATCTTTGACAGGCCTTCACTGTGTTTTTGTTCTAGAATGTTCTATTTTTGGTCTAGAATGGCTTACTGAAAAACTAAACATTTATCATTAATTTCTTCTAATGATGATATGCTTATTTTAGAAGTATTGCAGAGATACGTCCGAAGAAGTCCGTACAACACCCTGAATTATTGCCTAACACACATTTACCTGCATCCCGAGTTGTAAATGATGTTCCTGACACAGCAGACTCACTTCTGTCCTCTGTATTTGGCTGATCATGGGGTGAGTCGTGCAGGGGGGTGACCCCTGCACCACCCGAGTGCTGTGGGGGTGCAGAGCCCCAGACCTTGGTCTGCGCAAGAAGTAGTGCGGGAGCGATGGCACACGCTGCCAGGCACAGCATCGCCAGCCAACGCGGCAGTACCCTCTGCACCATCGTGGTGTGTAAAACTTCTGCAGAACAGATTCCAAGTGATACATATGTTAATATACTAAACAGAAATACGTGTGTTTGTAAGCCACGACAGCACTTGGTAAGGCTGAGAGCAGCGTCGTCTGTTTAAAGGTTTCATTAGAAACCCCTCATGGAAATAAGTCTTTAGCAACTGTTGCTTGAGTGAGACCTGAGTGTTGGTCAGGGGAAGGCAAGTCTTCATCCATTTGACTTTCTTAAGCATAGCTGGACTCCAGCTACTTACAAGATTTATTATTTTTTTAAAATATTGTTATATAGTCAGGAAATTTTTCTGGCAAAACTCAAAGCATGTCAGTAACAAGCTGGAAGATGCGACAAGACCCTGGGGCATCTGCAGCCTCCAGGTGCCGCACGGCTCCTCCCTGTGCCAGGTCCCCTCTTGTCTCAGCGCTTGGCAAGTGGGTTTCTTCCTTTTTCACATCTCTAAATGACTCCTTTGATGATGCACTTTAATACGCTCACATAATTGCATGCTCCCCATGTCATTATTCTGCAGGCTGTCTCACACCTCTCCTGATACAAGACTTGCAGGAAAGTGTCAGACTGTTTCTTAAAACTGAAATTCTTTCTGCACCTTATCGTTTGATGTTTGAACAGAGCTAGTTAAAACACGGTATTCAGGGCTGTGAGTGCGTTGGGTTCTAAAGGCTGGGGAGCAGACGCCTGTCTTTGAGTCACAAATGAGCACTAGTGGGTATATTAGTATTCGAATTCCTCTTTTCTTCCATTGTTTATCTTCTTCTGTGATCATTTTCCTGGGAAATCTTGCCTGATAAACTCTTCGGAGCACTGAGTTCTCCCGTTGACTAATTCACCAGTCCTTACATCCTATCGGGGAGAATTTTTCAAATTCATAAACTGTCATATCAGAGAAAGACAAAGACTTTTGGCTCTCTTGTCTTCCAGATATTTCTAAGGACTCCCTTCCTCCCGAGCTGGTCAGCAGCACCTTGGTGGGACTCACCTGGTGCTGCTCTCCGTGGTAGCTTGCTCTCATCCTCGCCCGTGTTAATGAGGTGGCTCGGATAAAGAGCTGTAGGGTCACGGAACCCAACTTCCCAGGCTCAGCCGCAGTTCCCTGCAGCGCCTGGGCTCGCCCCAGGCTGGGGCATGGCAGTGGTGTGGCTGATCTCCCCTGCCCACGCAGCAGGAAGCTTTCCAACTGTATCTTGCAGCTTTGCGTGCTCTTGTGGTTGTCACTGCCACTGTAACTGTAACCAAGGTGTCCCCAAGAGCAGCCACGGAGCGCAGCCTCAGGTGCAGGACCTGACTGATACAACCAGGAGTCCTCCACGCCAGGGAAGATACAAGCTCAGACTCTCAGTGTTGTCTGGCCACTGAGGATAAAAGTGTGGATGGTTTGACTGGAAAGAAAAGAGATTTTAGGAGAAAATAACCAACAGCTTTTAAGTCAAAGACTGAGGGAATCATCCGTGAAGCTTTGGACTGTGTTTGGGCCTCTGAGGTGAGCAAGAGGTTTTACAGATTAGAGTCTTTGCAGATTTTTCTTGATCCTGTTCATGCTTGATGTTTTTTTTTCACTACTGGGAAATTGATTTACAGCCATTTCAGTTTGCCTGTGGTTATTACGATCGGTTAATTGAGTTTATTAAGTTATTATTGTCAGTTAGACAAGCATCCATCACCACCTGCCACTGCAGGTCTGTCTCCGAGGCAGTGCACGCCCATCTCGCTGTACGGAAAGCCCCGGTGCCGTTAAACGCTGAGCTGGCTGTGCAGACGGGGCAGAGAGAAGGGCCATCAGCACGTGCTTGACGTGCAGTATTTCGGGAAAGAAAATACCTCTAACGGGCTGGGGAGTGCAGTGGCAGTGCCTTAACATACAGCTCCGTGGCCATTCCCTGGTGTAACCCAGCTCCCTCCAGCTCTGTGGGAGCAGTGAGGGATTTCTTTGCTCCTGCCCAGCAGCACCCCGTAAGGCAACACAGGCCTTGAGACACCCGGATTATTTTCCTGGTCATCAAAGCAAGGTATAATTTTTTCCTTTATTGCATTTTAAAAACCCTCCTTTAAAAACTTGGTGCTGAACTAAAGCCCCTGTGGAGAAGCTCTGCCCCGTCCCCGTGCGGTGGTGTCCAGCCAACAGCCGTCACGTGCTGCAAGGGGCAGCGGGCAGCGATGTGACTTATTTCAAGGACATCATCAGGTTTAGAAGGGAGGAGAGACCTTTGTGATGGAACCTCTGGAGGCAATAAGCTTTATTAAATGAGTGACTTAAATTCTGCTCCCCTCGGGTTAAAGGAGGGTCTGTCTGTAGCTGCCACTGGAGTAGCAGCATTGAACATTCGTGGCAATAAAAACACCAGCAGCACATCTGCTGGGCGAAGGCTCCTGTCCTCTTGTTCCCTGCACAAACAGGGTCCGTGGCTGGCTGGGAGCAAGCGGAGCCTGTTCCTCCCAGGTTGGCGATTGGGATTCGGTTCTGCGTTAGACCTGGGGGCTGCATTTTCATTCAGAACAAAGGATCTTTTTTTTTCTTCCCTTTTTTTTTTCCCTTTGTGTGTTTTTCTGAGATTGATGTTTGAAATCATTGCAGCCCAGTTTTTACTGGAACAGCTCACTGGCGAGCAGGTACAAAGTGTTGGCACCAGTAGGCAGAACCGGTGGCAATGGGTTGGCTGGAAGAGGGTTTGTTCACAAGTCTGCTGAAAATCAAGATCTGGTAAGCGAGTTCAAAAAGCTAATCATAGTAATAATGGAGTAAAAAGGGCAGGAAAACAGGGAATAAGCAATGTTACAGGTCAGTTAAGTTCTCAAGGGCACGAATCCATGCAGTTTTCTGTGCATGAAGAGGCATGAAGAGAACTGACCAAGGATTGCGTAGGTGTGAACGGAAACCCGCTGCCACGGCCGAGAATCGCTGCGTGTTGCAGCGTGCTGCAGGCAGCAGGATGAGAAAAGACACGGTGGCTGCCCCAAAACCAGACACCCCCCGGGCACGGCCTGTCGGTTACTGCCGCAGCCACCTGAACGCTGTCGGGTTCCAGCCACGCTATTGTGTCTGCCATGCACAGGCACGGGCGTCATCGCGATACACGAGCCCGGTCCCGTGTGCGGTCAGGCGATTTCACCCAAGCCTTGATAGATTTTGTCACTGTGTGGAAAACAAACCCATAGAAGATTCCAGTGCAGCGCTGGGAATGACAGCGCTGATGAACTGAAGGAGCGGGTGAGTAAAACGAGCGTGAGACAGAGCTGAGCATTCATTTGTCACCGACAGAAAATAATACTGTAAAATGAGGGAGATATTATTTTGTGTTGACACAGATAGCAAACAGAGAATATATTTGTGCAGCAGGAGCCTGGGCTTGTTTGTTTTTCTGGGGCCAGTAAGCAGCAGCAAATCAAAAAAAAAAGGCACATAAGAAACAGGTCCTTCTCAGGGTTTCTCTCGTATCCAAATAGGCACCGCTTTCACGGCCAGCACCTCTGCAAAACACCACGGGGTGGGGGATGGGGGGGCGGTTCTCTCTATTGGCTTCGGGAAAGGAGAAGACCCGACGTCTCTGTCAGTGACGTCGGGTGAGTTGTTAAAGAGAAGAGCCCTTCCTTCATGAAAATAGGTGTTTTGGCTTTGGGGTGAGGTCGTTGCTTTTGAACTGGCTGACAGCAAGGAGCAAAGGCATGGTTTTATTTTCTAGCCGTTAGTGCAAAAAAAATAAAGAAGGGAATTAGGTTAAGGGCTGCACACGTGTAAACGCCCATGAAACACAGTGGACACACCTAGTGGAAAAGGAGGGCGTTCCAGTCCAGCGCCTGACGCTTGGCTTGGTTGGTCCTCTAGCGCAGGGCACTAAGTCTTACCTGGGAGAAGGGTCTGGCGCTGCCTCTAGTGAGATGTCTGCTCTGGCTGTTCAGCGGAAAGAAAAAAATACAGTTGCCATAGTTACACCACTTGTCACGGTGCTTATCATGTCCGTGGAATAAAGAGCCTTGTATTAACGCTGCACTTTTAATAATACCAGCTGTTAGACATCGCCAGCGTGTTGGCAATCCAGACTTTGTGCAAAAACCCGAAATGTTGATTGCGGCCAAGGTGCAGCGCTTGGCCGTGCAGCTCAGGGTGTCGTTCTGCCGGGCACCGTCTGACACTGTTACGTAGCATGAATAAACGCTCCAGGGGATTTGGCCTCGTTGCACCTAATGAGCATTCCTGGGTGTTCTCTGGAGATGGTTGTTACTTGCAACTCGTTGCCGATGTTGAGTGTCTTTACTGCTGTCTGATGATCCTTGGACAGCCACCTCTGCTGGTTGGACTTTCTCCTGCAGGGTTCATCTCCTTTGGGGCAGTAAGACAGGGTCATCCTCCCAGCATGGACCTTGCCAGCAATGGCCCATGGCCAAACACCCCTGTATGGCACATGGTCCCTTTTACACGGCACTAACCTTGCCAGGAGCATCACAGGGCCGGAGCAAAGTGGACCTTTCTCTGGAGGGTGAGGTAACAGAGCAAAGCCACCCTGCACAGGCTGGGCCAACAGGGCATCCCTGGGGGTGCCGAGATGCCTGAAGAGCGGAGGAGCTGACCAAAGGCCCCACCACGCACAGTGTGTGGTGCAGCAGGACAAAACGAGGTTTCCCAAGGAAATGGTGTGACAAAGGGTTTGGCACCGGTTTCTCCTGGGGTTATGCTGACTTGGAGACCCAGAGACAGCCTGGGAAGGAGGTTTTGGTGCAGTGCACAGGAGTCCTACCAAGGGGGTACATGTACAACAGGCTTCACAGAGGACGTAGCCACTGCCCTGAGCGATTGGGATGTACTTGGGTCTGTGAAGTCTCTCCATAGACACCCGTTCAAGATACAGCTCTGCATCCAGTGTTTCTCAAGAGAAATTCATCTCCTCGGAGGAGAGGCTATGCCGAGGAAGAGCAGGTACTGCAGGAGGCTGAAGTGTTTGTTCAGTCTTTTCTATTGCTGTGTTTTCCTGGAGAGAACAAATGGAACAATAAATGTAACACCTATTGCTATTTAAAATAACTCTCTGACCCGTTTCTCCAGCGCAGGGAGGCTGTATCGGTGTAACTTTGTCCTTCACACCGATGACAGGTTCAGATGAGCGGCCCTTTGGTGCAACGTTGTTTTTTTCCCCATTGCCTGGTTCCCCCTCACACGTGTCAGCAGCAGAGCTGCAGTTTGCTCAGAAACGTGATCCATGGTCTGAGTGGGCAGTTTGTGGACTGGGCGAGTGACTTGGACAAACTGCGAACTCTGCAGAAGTTTTCTCTCCAGGCGTCATCTTGGTTTCAGGTTTCCACTGGAAAATAGTCTGTGTTTCCAAACTGTGTCTTTACTTGTGTGCCTGTTTGGGTCAAACCCCATGGCTCTGCACGGAGGAGTGCCGGGGTGTTGCTGTGGCAGGACCAGCTGAGGCAGGTGCTTACTGACAGGGGCAGAAATGGGCTCGGGAGGGGTTTCTGGTTTGGGTTCTCAGCAGCTGGAAAGAAAGGGGTGATACATGGCAGGATTCTGGGCCCAGCGATGGGGAGATGGGCAGCGTGTGCTGGGCAGAGCAGGGCAGCTGCAGACCCCCGGCCGTGCCGAGGGGCAGGGAGGGACACAGGGCTGGTGGAAGCAGCAGCAGAGGCAGTGGCATGAGGACATTTAGGAGCCAGTTCAGGAACAAAGTCAAGAGGTAGAGAGGAATCGGTTTCTTACAGCTCTGACTTCAGGACTCCTTGGGGATCTTTTAGAAGATCACTCAGGTCATAATTTTAATTATGTTTCATGCAAACTGTTTTCACACTTGGCTTTAACAGCTCTCAGCAGAGCCTGGCTTTCCAGGTAAGATAACCAAAGGACCAGTAATTGTTTTGTTTTAAGCAGGTGAAAATAATTTGCTGCTATTTGTTATCTCTCCAGTCCACAGCATTCACACGGAGAGGTTTGCAGAGGAGGTTAAATTAGTATGTTTTCTGTACTGTCAGCTCCAATTAAGGAGCAATATGAATTGGTTTTGTTTCTCCCCTGCCATAATCTCATGTAGAGTTGGAAACACCTTTCTGAAGATCCTGTGCACTTTGGGGCTGTGGCAGTCTCTGGCCCGCAGGGGAGGGCTGGGGATTTGGTTGCTGTGAGGGTTGGTCCAGCCCCCTCTGCGTGCTCCCATCTGCTCCTCCTCTTCTCAGAGCAGGGGTTGCTGCTCCCCAACCTGATCCCCCAGTGATGTAGAATCACAGACCGGTTGAGTTTAAGGGACCTTCAGAGCTCACCCAGTGCAGCCCCTGCAGGGAGCAGGCACATCTGCCCCCAGAGCAGGTGCTCAGAGCCCCAAGGTCCAGCCTGACTTGGGATGGGGCCAGCGATGGGGCTGCTCCTACCTTGCTGGGCAGCCATCTCACCCCCAGTACACAAACACTCCAGCCAGCTCCATGGCTGTTCCTCGTGCCGGGGGTGCTTCAGGCCTCTCCGCAACCTTCCATTTGCTGGAAGCATCGATAAGACTTTCTGCTGTTTATTCTTTGATCCCAGTGTTGCAGATACTATTAAACTTCACCTGGCCCAGAAGGTTTTATCTGCAAAACAGACAAGTAGGAGATAGGAGAAAGATGCAGCCGAACATGCTCAAGATTGATGTTCTTCACTGGTACACGACTTTGTTGATTTTAGCTTTTATTTAGAAGGCTGAAACTAATCCTTTTCTATTGCAATCTTATTACCTGTCTCCGAACCTCAATCTTACCGTGATCTTTGCAGCAAACCCATGATGATTTCTCAGGCTGTAAACAGCAGAGTTCTGGCTCCATTCTTTGACTCAAAGTCACATTTTCTTTCAGTGGCTCAGACAGGAAAATTAATATTAACAACAACCTCTGAAGTTATCTCTGAAGGCACCTACCTTAATAACACCTTGCAAGCAGTCGAGAGTGTGGCTGATAAAAATCCTCGTGTAGCCCAGCCCTGAGGAGGCTGAAAGCAGCCTCTGTCACCACAGGTACTTTAGATCATCCTTCCAGCTCGACAGGAGGAGTTCACTGATGCTGAGTTACCAGCATAAGGAGCTCAGAGGCAGAGAACTGAAGGACACGCTTTGTGTGTGTTTACAGAGAACGGTCGCTGTCACTGGTAAGTAATCATAAATGATGAACGCAGCTGGCCGCTGCAAAGGGGAAACCTGGGCCACGTGTCCCCGTTGTGGCCTGTTTTCTGAGCTGTAGGAGTTAATACAGGTGCATTAATACAGGCAGGTGCATTTATAATCCCCCTCGGAGGAGTGAGTTTCCCCTGGCAGTCAGCTTTGCCCCTGCCATAGGCACGTCTCGTGTCAGAGCCGTTTCATTCTGGTCGTGCTCCTCAGTGACACGTTTGGCCCTGAGTCCCAGTGACGGAGGCTGTTGGCAGGGCAGAAGGTCGCTTGCAGGAGAAAACCCACAGCAAACAGGGAAGCGCTCCCCGTGTGGCGTGGAGAAGCGCTACAGAAGCACGGTAACGAAGCAGTAACTTCCCACATCATTTTATACCCTGCTGTAAAATTTTACAGCAAGCGATACCGGCTCTGCCGAAGCCAGCCGGTGCTCTGCCCTCGCAGCGGCAGAGGGGTTCCAGCCCTCGCAGCAGCACGCTGCTGCCTGTGGAGCTGGAGATGACGGGGAGTTCACCGTTACACCATCTTAAACATGGGAAGCATGTGTTTTGTGCTACATTCCACGGGTTTTTTCCTCACTTGTCTTTACAGCAGCAGCTTAACTTTGCTGTCCACAGAGCAACGTTAGTGACGTGTGACAGTTACCCTGTGCCATTAGGCAAAGCCACCAGCCACATACCAGATTTCCTTCCCCTTGTGCTGGAGACGCGTGGCTTTGACGTCAGGGCGTGAGCTGGAGCTCCTTGTTTCCTAGAACGCCACAGGAAAATGTACCCCCTTTTCCCATGAGCAGTTCATCCTTTTCTTTTCCTCCAGAGGTACATGGGTGTGCCGTGGTGCACGCTGACTCTGCAGAGTAATTTTTACGTCGTGCCGTGGGGTTTGGGGTGAGGGGTGTGGTAAGCTTCCCATCCGTTCTGGGGTTCATTGGCTGAACACTGCGATTCATTGGCTGATCACTGCGATTGATGGCCGTTACTCCTCTCCCAATGAAGTGAGGATTTCCCGGCGTTGTACCGCTGTGCAAACATCTGTCTGACACAACCGCTTCCCCTACGTTGTCTGAGCTGAGAGTTTCTTCATCCCTATTGTGGTAACAGCTCCACAGCAGATTGGTCTCAAGCGAATACATTTGCAGAATGGCAAAGCAAACACATTCTTTATGTATTCAAGCCCTAACAAGCTCTCTCCGGCTATAAGGATGTTGTGCCGTTGCCACTTTGACCTGAACTGGTTTCTGTCCTTATGCCATTATCTAACCCAAGAACTGCTGTTATTATTCTTCCAATCAGGTACGTTCTCTGTTCTTACAAAAAGTGCATTGTGAAAAAACGTGAAGAATTAAAAACATGCACCCCTGATAGCAGCTACCACTTGGAAGCCTTATAAGCTAAGACAGACTTTCGTTTAAAGAAAAACCTACTTCAAACCCAGTGTGTCTGGGAACGGGCAAGCTCATACTCTTGCTTCCTTTTAAACCCTTCGGAGCTCCAAGGTGCTCCTCGTTCGCAGAGCCCACCCTACTGGATGGCTGCGGTGGTTTCGTACGGTCCTGGCATCGCTCTGCCCGGCAGTTTGCCAGTCCCTGGGCTCTGGGCTCGCTTCAAGGCGGGTGCTATCACGCTCTCGGTGGGCTCTGCCGTGCCGTTCGCTCGGGGCTGTGTGACCAACAGGGCAAAGATCCCTTTCTGAAAGGCCTGAAGGTAAAAGGTCAGAGTGTGAGGGGTTTGGAAGCTGAGTGAAGCTCTTTAGCTAGAACCACACCTGCAGCATCCGCCCAGCCCCGCTCCAACAGCACATTTCATGCATATGCATAAACATCGTTATTCTAATAATTGGCAGTAATCACTGCATTGCTAATTGCATTTGAGTGCAGCAGGGGAGGAGCAGGTGAGTGCAGCGCTGGGCTGTGTGTAAAGCCATGCTGAGGAGCAGGAGTGCTTGGGCTGCCTTCCCGGTGGTGCTGCCTCGGCTGCAGTCACTCCTCCCGGGTTTCCAGGTGCTGGTGATCACCTCCCGGTCTCCCTCTGAGGCAGGAGCTTAGATCCATTCGCAGCGCTTTGCAGGTTGGCAGCCAAGCCATCCGAGTGGTGTGAGGTGAGGTGACTAGATAGATTGGTTGCACGTCTGGCTTCCAGCCACCTCGTTCACGTTAGTAGAGCTGAGCCAACAGAGAATCTGGCCTTGTCTCCCTAAATCAGTGTGTGTGCACATGTTGGGGAGGCTGCTGGGTTTCTTCTGCAGCATTTGACACTTCGGTGACAGCTCATTAGCCATTAAGCACTAAATTATGTGTCTGTGCTAGGTAGAAATTTGTCCATATGGCCCAAGCTGACTTGTGATGGTTTGGGATTTTCTTCCCCTCTTGCCATTCCAAGATGAACTCTGCAGAATTAAAACCCATATGTGGGTCTTCCCAGCAGCAATGGGTGAATCACCACTGTGGGGTACTTCAAAAAGCCACCAAGTGGCTTTTGCTTTCCAGGCGAAGGTGGGATCCTGCTGCGTGTTCTCCACCCAGCTCAGCGTGCCGTCAAACACGACCAGGCAAGTTCTGCTGGGCTTGCGGTGGGAGTGGGGCACAACGTAGGGATCGTTCTGGCAAATAGTCGGTGTGGTTTCAGCTACAGCAGTTTCCATCTGGATCGTGGTGTTAACCAGGATGTCACGTTATTGCCCCCGTCTGAGCCCCTGAGCGGTGCCCTCCCAGCTGCCAGGAGCCAGCGCTGGCAGTGCTGTCCCTGCCTGCTTACACGGTGACGACCATCACGGGGGATGATGAGCTTGGTCTGTCTCTCTTGGAATGCACAGGTCAGCACGGCCTCCGCAGCCCGTCGGGCTCTGCAGACGAAATTTTTACTGTGTAGAAGCAGCGAGACAGTCGTATTGAGGAAATCCTGAAGAAAATGTATGAAGAGATGAATGTTGAATATAAAATTATAATTTTTAAGTCAGGCAAATTATTAGTTCTGTGTTTACCCAAAGAACTAGTTGTTTGGGCAGTTTCCAGTTAAATCCTGCAGGACTGTTTCACTATTCACATGCACCTACCAACAAGTTTGGCTTCAGAAACCTCGCTCCGTGGGTTTTTGGTGATCTGTTTGCTTCATATTTATATGTGCAAGGAATCTCCCAGATAACAGGTTCCATATCAGACAGCAGGAACACCCCATCGCACGCAGCGCTGCCTCCGTGGTGAGGGGTTTTTCAGTGCTACCCTTCGAATGCTTCAGCTGATCTACTGAATATCAGCAAAGCCAACAGTGTTGTAGTGGCACTGGAAATCCTTTGGCAGCAAACTCGTCTTTTGCGGAACATCTGAAGGAAATATTCAAATTACCTCTGGCAGATCTTTAAAGATGTCTCTAAAGAAATCTCTTCAGAACGGCAAACCCCCCCAACCGGAGCTGCTCTCCAGGGACTGCCTGTCAGAGCTAGCGCGAGGAGACCTTCGTCCTCTCCCCAGGCTGCAGTCCAGCACTGTGAAGGCAAACGTCACTTCGGCATGTAGGTAGAACTTGAAGTTCCCTCCCCAGCAGGACCCTGGGTGACTGTAAGGAAGGGGGCCATCGGCACTAGGACAGGAGGGGCTGTGCTGGGGGCGAGCTGCTGGCACTGAGCTCTGCCTTAGCTGTACTCCAGGCATGCGACAGCTTTTAAAATTATTTTTTCCTTCGTGCAACAGATATTTTTTTTTCCCATAGTGAAGCCTCCCTCCTCTCCGAGAGGTTTTGCTATAAGAGTTCCAACATACCGAGTTCGATGTGCCGTCTCTGTGCCACTGTGTGCATAGCGACAGAACGACAGTGGGACAGACCCACAGCAGATGTAGGTCTGCTCTACCCAAGACTGTTGGATCAAAGCTACAATTTAGAAAATCATCATAACTAACCGCCAGCAGTTCCTTTGATTGAACTGAAGGCCAAATGGGTAACTTCCCTTACACACTAGTGCCTCTGCAAACCTGGGCGGGCTGGCCCTGATCACAGGAGGTGACATTTCAGACTTGCAGAGGGCTTTGGACAGGAACCTGTGATGGGAAAGCGGCCGCAGCACGGCGGTGGGGGAACTTGGAGGGTTTGTGGCACTCCAGCAGGCTGGAAGGTGGCTTTGGGAGCCCTGCAGACAGCGGTGGTTCTTCCATTGAGGCAAGAGTCTATTCATTAGCAAAGTCAACTCAGAAAAAACAGCCTCAGTGAAGAGCTGATGAGCTTTTAAATTGAACTCCTTCACCACAAGTGAGAACAGAGGTGCGGAAACCTTACTTGGTTCCTTCAGGAATGGCCCTGCAAGCCCACTCTGAGGTTTTGGAAGAACCAGTATTATGTACGTGAAGGTTTTGGTCTGTTGTTCCCTAAACCTGATGGAGGAAGAAATAGTGATGGATGAAGAGGATGACTATGCCTTCCACAGCATTCAGCTTTTCTTGTGACTTTTCTCCTGAGGGGAATAACCTCATCATGTGAGCTGCACTAGTTCTGGGAGGATGAATCCAAAATCTCAGTGAAGCACTCGGACCTCTTGCAAATGCAGCTCTGGAGCAGATCTGTGCCAGAGCAGGTCGTCCCTGCCATAGCCGGGATGCTAGTCACGCTTGGGCTGGTGCTCGCCTGACTCGGTGTCGTGGTCCCCACCACCGCAGCACCTAACTGAACTTGTCACACAGGGATACGGAAAAGCTCCTTTACATTACAAGCAGCGACTGTCAATGGTGCAAATGTGTCCGGACTCGCATAATCCACCCGAAAAAAACCCGTGGTTGCTAAGCGACATGGCCCTGTTCTCTTTTTTATGCCATTTTAGTTCCTCCTCAGCTTTATGTTCCATGTCTGGGGCTGCTTAATTTGATCCTATTTGCAGTGACAGTTTAGGGTCTTGTGCCTTGGATACCAATTCACACAAAATGTGCCAATTGTCGCACTGGAAAATCACATTTGGTTTGGAGCTGGTGAAACTGAAGTGGAAGCTGGGGGTTGTTTTCTGCCAGAGAGGCATTGCTGAGCTCTTGCTGTACCATCCTAACGGCGTCGTCTGCCCCCACGCACCCTCCACCCTCCTGTGGTGCCCTTTGATGGTGTTTAATGAATTAATTACACTGTTCACAGGTTCCAGCTCTTCTAGAGAATTAACCAGCCTCAGGCTCGCTCTCTCACTCCGTGTGGTTTTGCTGCTGTTGTAACACACAGAACATCCCCCTCCAAAATCTGAGCCCATGTTTCCCACGTTGGTTAGGTGGAACTTGTGATGGGGCAGAGGGAGGTGGGATGGGTGAGGCAGGGGTATGAAATCAGTGGCATTGACAACATACGATGCCCAATGGAATTTAAAAAAAGTTATTTTTTATAAAGACAAACACATCTCTTACAGAGATTGTGACAAGGTTTGCAGGTGCCTTGAGTTCCTTCTGGATGACACCCCCATCCACAACGGGGAAGGGCCTTGCCATGGTCTAGCGTTCATCTCACAATAGTTACTGCCCTTTTGCCCGTCAAGATTCTCTGGTGACATCACTCTCGATGCTGGACAAAAACAAGAAAGAAAAGCAGTTTACGAGAGCAAAGCAGAGGGGTGAAATCTTGTTAAGAAATTAGAAACAAAACACAAAAAAAGGTAAGGAAAAGAGAAACTTAAAATATAACAAGGAAATATGACAGCTAGAGATGATATAATTTATGAGAAGGCTGTAAACCACCCACTTTCATTCTGGTTTGGCTTTTCTAGCATTTCATGGAGATTACAAGCAGCGTATTAGTAACACAGGCCATGATACAGCGTGTCACAGGAGCAGCAAAAGGACCGTGAGTGGCGACTATAAACCTCTACAGTTGTACTGCAGAGGTGTTTTCCCATTACTTTCCAGAGTGTGTTTGCTCTCTGTGTCAGCCCTTGCCGCTTGTTTCGGCATTCGGTAGAACGAGCTCTTCCAACCTCCCCTCTGGCCCGTTCCTGCTCTCCCTCAACTGGGAGGTTGCTAAGGACGATCAACCCATTTGTGCCTCTGGAGAGTCTAGAGGGCCACGTCCCTCAGAAGGGGTGCAGTGATGGGCAGAGAAGTTTATCCGGGTTGTTGCTTGCCCAGTCAGTGGACAGCCTCAGGACAGCGTCCTCTGGCTGGCACATCACACACGATGGAGCCTGAGCATGTGGCCGGGGGATGTGCCCAGCAAGGAACTGGAGACCCGGGGAGATCCAGCGCTGCGTGATGCTGAGATACTGCCGGGCCAGGGCGGAGCTCAGGTACAGGGCTGCAGCAGCCCATCCGTCCCCTCTGAACTTGTCACCCCCTTGCTATCGGGCCACTGATAAACTAGATAAATTAGTAATCAGGAAGCAGAAACTGTCTCTTTAGCACCTTCTCCCTCCCCGTCGTCGTTTGTGAGCTGCTGGCAAACCTCTTGGGCGAGGAGTGGGAGCACCGCTGCTATTTATGGGTGTCCTCGGCGCTGAGGCGCTAATTGTTGCTGCTTTGCTGAGAGTGACAAGGAAATATGACAGCTAGAGATGATATAATTTATGAGAAGGCTGTAAAGCAATTATGGAGGAACACACTTTTTACTAACGTTATATTTGTAATTTAATATATTCGTATTCTATTATTAAAACACGAGGTTTGGTGTGCTCATCTGCATAAAAGTCACGCAGTTCACGCTGCAGCTCAGCGACATGCAACTCCCCCCGACACAGGTGGTAGAAGGGAATGGTTTTGTACGACCGGAGGCACTTGTGCACCAGGTCAGCTGCTGATACACCACGCAGGGAGCACAACGAGAGAGGTGTGAAAAGGGGACGTCACCATCTGGTTACATTTAGGTACCGAATTTAAAATGGCATTATTTTCTCCACGATCATTCCAGTTGTTGGGTTTGGGGCAAGCACGTAGAACCAGTTAGGGCTGTTGCTTTCATGTCTTTCTCACATCCGTGGCCTGATTTAAAGGCAGCAGAGCATGTGGGTAGTTCTTTCAGTCCCAGAGACAGCAGAGCAGCCTCGTGCATCCGTTTCCCTTTTAGGTGGGCTAGAAGTAGGATTTAAGCATCGGCCTGCAACGAATGATACAGATTTCTAAGCAAGAATTAAGAAAATTTAAAAAAAAAAGGTAGTAGGTGTCACCTGCCCCAGTGACTGCGGCAGAATCAGAGCAGTTCTAGACCCGTAGCCATCACGATGTCAGTTCTTGCTCAGCGCTGGAAATACTGAGATCATCTTTCATACAGTTGATAGCTTGAGATGCCTGTGGGCTGTAATAAAATTCATTTTTCACACTGTAAATCTTTTCTCTTTAAGCGTGGAAGAGGTTACAAATGTGCATAAAATTGAAGTGAAAGTGATTAAATCTCACTCTGAGCAAGTATTGACAGATCTGCCTCGCTTGGGGATGCTGCGGGAGCCGCTTTCTTTGTGGCCTGTGCTCAAGATAATGAAAACCAGTCAAGTGATGAAACTTATATATCAAAAGAGGATTTTTGCTCGTGCGTATTTGTTTTCAATATGTTGTTGGCACAGAGATGCAGTTCTTTCAAATCCTGTTCCTCACTGGGGGAAGGGGATGGCTGCAGACTGGCGCTGCCCCCCAGCGCCTGTTGGGCAGGTCGGGTAGTAGCTGGAAGGGAAAGGCTTTTAGCTGATTGCTGTGCTTTAACGAACCGAGGTTCGTTCTCCACGTGCAGACATACAGGTTGTCACGGTCCGGGTTGCGCTGCTGTCGGCTGGGTGCGGCTGTCTCCAAAGGGAGGAGGGTGGGATCCATGTGTGGAGAACGGGAGAGGGCACAGCACGGAGCTGCGACAACAACACATCACTCACGTGGTTGTCAGTATCTCGCACACGCTCGCATCCTTAAAATGAATGCCGCGCTGTGAGGGGTCTGGGGTTTGCGACGCCCACGGTCCCTCCTCTGCACTCCCGTCAGCCCAGCTGCCAGCAACCCAACGCCCGTCCTGTCTCAGCTCCCCGGCAGGCATTGCTCCTGCCGCCTGGGCTTTGCAAAGTTCCTCATCCCTTCCAAAGGGACAGTCAGTGTAGCGCTCACCAAACCAGCAGTGCCCCTTGTTTCTCTCCAGTCCGGTGTGTGATGTGACTCTTTATCACTCTGAGCACCCCGCAGCAGCTCCACCTGCCTTCTGCGCTGTGACAGCCTCGGCCGGTTCCGCCGTGCCGTGGACAGAACACTTTTCTTTCCATGCAAAGATAAGGCCAAACCATAACAGGAGCTGACGGATCCTGTGCTCAACAAGTGCATGGGATGGGGCTACCTGCGGCTGGATGGCACCTGGAGATTGTTTCCAGTACCGTGCTCCTGTCTGCACAGGTGATACTCTCTTCTCCAGGTATTCCTCGTACTAATTGCTTCTCCTATTACCACTGTCACTCTTCCCCACTAATTAGCAGGAAAAGGCACTTAGCACTAACAGCCTCTTTTTAAGCAGAAAGATCCTCATTTTTTCAAAAAAGTTACACAATGAGATTGCCTCAGGAGCACGCTTATTTGCAGATAAACAGGCAGTATCTAGGATGTTTCCTTTCTACGCAGTATTTTGTACTTAAAAAGAGCTAAAGCCCACGCTGAGCCCACTGCTGGTTCCCTTGCACTGACCTCTGGGAGCGCGATGCAGTTGGTCTGTGTGTCCCTGTGAGAAGGTACAGCTCAGATTCCACAAACCACAGCTGCTGGCTCGCCTCCAGCCCATCTAAGTCAGTGGCCAGCTGAGGTTGACACAATTATATGTATATTAATTAGCATGTATATGTTACTTGCAAGAGGACAATCTGTTTTCTCTGCTGGAAAGCCGTCATCCATTAGCACGAACGGCAGTGGAGCATGTGAGATCTGTATCTCTTCTCCATGTAAAGAACAGGGAACGCTCCCGTATCGCGGGTGGAAGCACGGTGAATCCTGGAAATGCTGATGTTTCATTAGCATTCCCCTTTTTCATGTAAATTAATTTCTTTGAAGAAAATCAAATCCATGCCTGGCGCGAATTGCCAATGATAATGATGAGCTGAGGCTCCGCAGATTCATTATCGAGGTAGGACTGTCTCTCCTGAAGTCCTCAAATCGAGACGGGCATGCTTCTGGAAGTCAGACATCAGCCGAGCTCTGGGTTTATGGAGTTAATGCAGGAGCTGAGTGGTGAAATGCACCAGCTACATAACAGGAGAGGTGATCTCCGCTGGCCTAACAGCCTTTAAAGCCAGGGAAGATTGTCTTTCCTCTCCTAAAATAACCACGAAGCTATTATTGATCATTTTATCTAAATTATGGATGATGCTTTTATCATCTCTATCATTCTTGTGAAGCAGAGCAGTGCCAAAGATGACTTTCCTGTCTAAGGCGCAGATGCGTGGAGCCCATCTTCATGATGAGGTTACACAAGTACATGCTATCAACAGAATTTCTTGGCTGAATTCATTTGGCACTGGTGGTTCATTGTCATATCAAAAATGAGAAATGAGTGGCTGTGGTTGGGTTTGTGAGGGAACTCATCAAGCAAAATAATCGGGTTTGCTGAACGTGGGAATAAAACTCCTGTAAGCGTAAGAGAGGTTGATATGACATGAACCAGCTGTGGGGAGCATCAAAATCTCCTTCTGTTGCAGGAGCTCTGCTGCTGTTTGAAATTGGAGCAAGGAATGGATAACGCTGAAGTATATCACAAAATAATACATGTAATTACTTTGCGGCCTCTTTCATGATTTTTTTTTTTTCCATCTGCAATTTACCTCTCTTCAGCATTTAGTGGCGTGTTACAGCTTATTGAATATTTGCAGTCTAACCTTGAAGGATAATGAGTTTTCTCCTGCCATGAGCTGAACACCTTTGTGTCCAAGAGTAGTTAAAGGGAACCAAAGATTATCAGTATTTTGTAGGATCAGCCCTTGATTGAACAGACAGCTCTGACTCTCCTATGGAACATGGTGAACCAGCTGAATTAGGGTTTCAGAAGAATATTGCAAAGCGCTGGAGTTACCCCGGAGGTTCTTAAATGACAGTCTTGAAAATATCGAGGAGTGAAATTGTTTCTTTGTCTTCATCAGTAAAACCAGATAGCAAACACTGTGGAAAACAGTTACCTTCGGCTGCCCTCCCACGCAGTCTGCTCTCCAGACCCTCTGCCGTGGTGCTGGAGAGCCCGTCCCCATGCAAGCGGGTGTTTCTGACAAGCAGATGGGTGGTCTCTGATGGGTAGCGCTGCCTGGCTGCCGGACACGCCACGGGAAAACATGCAGGAAGGTGGGGAGCAGAGGGAGGGGTGCGGGGTCTCCGGGGTGGGGGTATGATGGCAGACCTGCTCTGCCCTCCCCAGGCAGGGCAAAAAGAGCAGAAGCAATCCCAGAAAATCAGCCTTATCCCTGTCTCTTCCTCCCTGTCCGAACGCCTGTTGTCTCGGGGGGTGCACTGAGGGTCAGGGTTGGTTTTACACTCAGTTTGTCTTCGTGTGGTCAGTTGTGATTCACATTAATGTGTTGCGTTGACTCCACGTTACTCAGAAAACCCACAGACGCCGAATAAGAACAGTTGGTAATAAAAGCGACGCCTGGTCATTTTAACCTCTTGAAATACCCATTAGCTTCAGCTGGTCTGGCGGGTAACTCGGTTAGTTAGAATATTGGATTTAACCTTGACTGCGAGAGTGTCTGTACTTACACACTGGCTTTGCTCTTTCCCTTTCCCTTTCCTCTTCTCTTCTTTCTTTTCTTCTCTTCTCTCTTCCTTTTTTTTCCTCTTTCTTTTTTTTCCCTCTTTCTTTTGAAGGGGAATAAGTGGGGAAAGGCCTGTAGTCATTGGAACACAGTTCAATGCAAAAATCCCTAAGCCCAGGACACATAGTTACAGCCTAGTTACAGGATTTGCGTATAAATAGCGATGGGTTTGTCACCGTGCCTGGTGGAGAACATGGTATCAGTTGGTACATATATCCCTAATCTGTCAGTGCTGCCAGAGCATTGCAGAATACTTTGCTCTGTATTCAGCCACAAATATTTGCAATTTTTCCTGACAGACACGTGTGGCATCGCTCACAAAGTAGTTTACTGACTGGTTTTATTTATTTCTGTTTGCAAACAGATTTAATTTGAAGGTCGTAATTAGGAAAGCTGGCACCTTCATCCCCAAATTGAAAAATTCTCAGAAGTCATAAAACTTGAATAAGAATTGCTTTATCCGTGAGCCATGTTCAGCCAAGTTCAGCCCAGGAGATTTAAGAAGTTGGAGGGAATGTCACCGTTTTTTGAAAACGCCAGATCTTAATGGGATCTCGTTACGGTGCCTCAGCAGTGAAGTCATACCGGCTGCTGGAGCGTAACGAGATCAATTGGCGGTAAT
>NW_010432070.1:57057-57441 GCF_000710305.1 Buceros rhinoceros silvestris
TGCTCAGGAGGAGGCGGGAGCTGCTGGCGCACCCCCAGCCGCATCCCCAGCCCTCAGACCAGCAGCCAGCCCTTCCCCGGGGGGTCCGGACCTTCGGGGTTTCTGACCCTTCTCTGATTTTCTTTCAGGCCCTGCTGCAAAAAAGAAGTACGTCAGCTATAACAACCTGGTCATCTAGCCCGCTGTGTCACGTGGGGCAGAGGACGGGTGAGGATTTTCATCCGCCGCGGGTGCAGACCTCCTCCCGAGCCGTGGGTGACCACCTCTGTGGGGTGACCACCTCGGCGGGGGTGAGGGCGCGACGATGCTGCGGAAAAGGGCAAGCGGAGCCCCGCGCTCCCAGCGGCTGCTCCCTGAAATATCCTTCATCGCTCTCAGCTTAGT
>NW_010432071.1:0-9169 GCF_000710305.1 Buceros rhinoceros silvestris
TCTACCAACTGGAATAATTATGACGCCAGTCACCACAGGGGTTCTCTGTTTTTTGAAGTTAAACTTGTAAAAATAAACTTGAATAAATAAACTTATATCATCAAAGCCCCCAGACAAGTTTCTGGTCTCAGATAGTGACACTATTTTTCTGGAAGACTGTACTGGGAACATACATACTTCTTTGAGGAACTCTTGAGAAGTGCTTCAAAACTGGTTTGCAGAAACTAGTTGATCTTTCTGCAGAAACTTCTCATAAAGTTGTCGAATTTACCATACCAAGAAAGTTTTGCAAGCTTATTTGCAATTAATACTTGTAAAATACTTTGAAATTTGGAATAAAAATGCTGACTGTAATAAAAGTCCAACATGAGGTAAATACAGGCTTAATATTTTCTTTCACACTAGTGTAAAGTTTTCATCAGTTTACTTCTCTCCAATTATCTGTAGTGTAGTAAAAGCAGATGTGTCTGTAACCACAGGGAATTCTTTTCTTGTCCTGTTGCTGGACGGTTGTCTCCCTCCCGTGCACACGTGTTCCCAAAGGTTGGTAAAGGTCTTGCAGTTACTCTGCAGAAATACTTCTTAGTTGCGGACTTTGCACAAAAGCCTACCGAGGCCCGTTGTCTTTTCAGTGAGAGACAGTTCTGCCTGCTCATCTGTTTTACTGGCCTGTGATTCTAACCTCATGCCAACACCGGTGGTGTTCTATAAATTAATGAGAACATATTGTTGCTTCAGCTTCTCAAAACTCCATAGTTGCAGATGTTAGACACTTAATTGAAACAACACTTAGAACTAGTCACCTCCCACAAATCTTCTTCATGGCAGTGCCATTCAGATCTATTTCTGGTACTAGTAATAGCTTGTATCAAACTTAACTTTGTGCAACTTTTGCTTAGCTGATAATTATCCTCATTTTTTCTATAGAAGGAAAATATCAGAGTGAAATCTAAAAAAAAAATAAGGTGCCTAAAATGGTTCAGTGAAATGTTTAACGACATTTCCACCTAGATCCAGTAATCCTAACACACCTTCACTCCAGCAATAATAAAAATTCTGCTTTCTTCTTGAAACTGTAAACACTTGTGCTTTTGTGTATAATATCAGATTAAGTCATTAATGTGACCGATCTTTTCTGTAACTACCTCGGGCTTTTTCAGTATGTTGAAGCAATCAATAGGATGTGCGTGTTTGTGTTTGAATGTCCTTTTAAAATCAAGACTTGAGAACTAAATACTCAGCCACGATTATAGAACTAATGGTGTGGAACTATGTTAGTCTGAGGAACAGGATGGAAGAGTTCATTTGAAATACTGCTTCAAGAAAAATAATTCTTGGATAATTAGATAAAAAAATTTAACTATAATATTCTGTCTACAATTATGAAAAAGACCTGGAAGTGTTTATGCAAATACAGGCCATAATACACTTTTCTTGTGGAGGTCTCCACTGCTGGCCGTGAAGGGCGGCTAACCATTACATTACAATTCAGTGCATACAGTTAGTTTTAGCAGTAATGAATGCCAACCTTCTTTAATATTTTATATTCATTTATGAGCTCTATTATTACACTGAAGAGCTGACTGTTAGAACCAGCCTTATACTGTCAATAAAATTTAGAGGAAGCATTTAAGCAGATTCACTGAGGCAGCAAACTAAATAGAATATTCAAATTTGATTGAAGGGATTGTATTTACTGCCTATGGTTATTTAATTTAATTTTTTTTTAATTAACATAAGTCTGTATGGTTGTATCAGTGCTCAAGAGTCACTATTTTATTGGAATTATTAATAATGCACAATTAATACTAGAAGCAACAGCAAATAAAAATTACCGAAAGACAACAGTGTTGTCACCACGTTTCTACATAATTTAAACAATGGCATAAGAAAAGTAATTAGCTTGACAATAAACTAAAGTAACTTCTCAGTATTTGCTCTTGGGCTGATGATGAAATAATTAGTAAATAAATGCTTAGGAATCGGTGCTAAACATGTGTGGTTTTGAAATCAGAAGTCACCAAAATGAGAATGATTTGTGACTTGATAAACTGCTTTTCTCAAGAGATGTCTGAGTTTTTATTTCTTTAGGGAGGCATTTGAAGCTCTATATACGGAGAAGGGCAGCCCTGAAATACTGTAGGAGCTGTCTTGGTGGTTGAATACAATCGGGTTAGTATTAAAACATCCCTTTCCTCACCTTGCAGCTCGTAGCTTTTCTGTAAGAAATTACTTCTGTTTCCAGGAACTTCGAAGTTCGTGCAAGACATAGGCAGGTTCTAGCAGGGCTTTTGTTACTGGAGGGTAAAGGGACTTGTATATAGACACGTACTGGAGGTTTTTTGATCTTACTGGCAAGTATTGGTATGTGTGGGCAATGCCAAAATATGAGTGTTGCTGTAGGTATTTCAGGAGGAATTTAGGGCTTTGCTCCAATTCTTTTTTTTTCATCTCTCGCTACTAGCTTAATATATACTTAATGGATTTATTTTTTTACTGTTAAGGGTCATAGTCCGTTTATAAATTCCTCACTGACGTGAGCATGACAGACCTCAAATGCCAAGCATCATTACTTATTCAGTGCTATGGCTTTGCGCATCGGGTGCAGTTCAGATGTAAAGACACTTGCACAGCGATTTAAAAAAGGTGGTAACACACAGGGGACTCATGAAAATGGGTTATACAAGTTATTCTCGTGGTAGGTCATGTTTGTGACATCTGACATAAAGCAGCATGGCTTTTTCTCTTGCATAAGCACATCTGATTCTGCTCGCAGAGTTCATGACAACCTACCGAAGAAGCTGTGTAATTTTCAATCCGTAATTTGCATAATTTCTGGCAGACTCCTACCTGACTCATTACTGAAAAAGCTAATCAGAAATCAGAATTGCTTTGTTATTCTGGTCTTGCAAAAAGAGTAACTGAAGTTTTCCATATTTCCAAAGCCTTGTCCTTTTCCACAAATCAACCTTGATTTCTCATAGCTAATCGTATTTCATTGAAACTGCAAGTGAATACATTTCACTTGTGAAAAACAGTTCTATATCCCCTTGGAGCTCAGGTCCCTCTGGTGCCTTTTTACTGTTTTTTTTGCTGAACTCTGGCAAATTATCTACTCCTGCTGCTCTGAAAATCTCCAGTTGTGTAACCCAAACAATTCTCTGGCAGCTGTTTCTAGGTGATTTGGAGCCATCTAATTTCTTTGGAGAGAGCAGCTCTATTTCTGCTCTATTCCTAAGCAGCATTTCATTGCTGAGGTTGTCACATGCCACCGATGCAAGCATTAAACACGATGGCACCATACCTGATGCTGACAGCTGTGCGTATCAGTGCAGCTTTCAGTGACATCTGCACAATTGCTGTCTTGCCTAGTTCCCAGTTAATCTAATGAGGAAGATGTACCATTCCTAATGTACAAATTGTCTAGAAATGGTCCCAGTGTTTCCCGATTGCACCAGAACAACGTACTTTCTGCATATTCAAATATTTGCACACCTGATCGTGAGAGACGTTTTAATGCATGGGGTGCCCTGAGAGCTTCTCTGCAGGACACCCACTGCATGCTTTTTGATCATTACTGTAAGAAGAAGTAAAATATCTCACTGATTTGTTTTGTGATTAAGTAGCTGGATACATTCTATATCACTGCAGCGCCTATACAGCAGGTGAGCCGCATCCTTATTTTCACTGATACTTGGGTAGGTTTTGAAGGTTTGAAAAATAAGCCCTTATAGCCCGTGCGTTTTGGGAATTCTAAAATTAGGACTGCTGTATTGCATGCATTTTGTACATTCAGAAGTAAAGCTTACATATTCTAAAGGATGACTGAGCTCAGAAACGGAAGCTGGGCCGTGTGACACAGCATTTCAACTTTTGGGTAAATGCCCATTCACACGACAGCATAGTGAGCTGCTTTGTGCTGGGCTGCGTAAATCTTCAAGTGAACTTCCAGTTTTTCCTCTCAGACTTACTCTGTGCTGTCAGATGTTTGGATTCTCTCTGCTTGTATTGGACTGCCAGCACTGTTAGACTAGAGCCAGTGATGTGCTGTTTCCTTGATGAGCAGACGAGTGATGGGACCCAAGCTGCTTGGAAGGAAGTGCTGCGTGCACTAGAAGCCGCTTGAGGTTTGTGTTAGGAGAACCCAGACTACAAGGCACACTGTGAAGTGCAGCTGCCTGTTAAATGGTTATAATCACATCTAACAAAGCTTGGGGCAGATTTTTGCTTTCCGAAGCCAGGTGAGTTTCCTATTGAAATCTCTCAGTAGTAATTTTTAAAAACTTGCGTCTGCTTTGCTAATAGTTCAGATGTGATGATTCAGTTGGCATGGCATTGGTTGCTGTGCAGCGCCTGTCTGGTTTTACTCTGTCATTCTTAATGACGTATAGTTAGGAGATGGATAAACAAAAGGGATTTACAGTTCAGTTTACATTTCAGTTAGGTTAGCTTTTTATGATGAGAAAGGTGGGTCAGGATACTTGCTGGATGGTAACTGGTAGCTTCTTACCACACTAATATTTGCTCAGTTAAGATGTACTCTTAAGATTTCTGTGCTCTTTGTAATATCTCAGGTGGTCAGCTTGAAAATTGGAAGATGCTTCTGAACTGAAAAATAAGAAGTAAACCTACCTATTAAATGAAGTTAATTTGAGAAATCTGAGGGATGACATTCTGTGCTTCACCATAATAGAATGATTAATTCAGTGACAGTGGCTGTAAGTCTTAACTCATTTCAAATAACTGGGTTAATTTTTTCATATGGAGAAGTAGTCCATGCTGAGAGTTACGTACTACTCATTCATCATTTAGGGAGAAAGAGGGCTTTTGTGATAATTGCATTTGTTTCCTATAGTATTGGTTTTGGATTTCATTAGGCTTTTTTTCCTCTTCACATCATACAGAAATTCTGGTTGCAAGATCCAGTCCTACACACCCTTTCAGTCACTTTCCATTAGTGACCCTGATTTTCAGGAAAACCTTTGGTTATCCCAGGGGCTTAACTTAAATGGTTTCAGAGCTTGGGGCATTCAAATACAGCTTTTGGATATGTCAGGAAGTGCACGTGTAACTTGCAGGAGGCTTGTGTAGTGTTAATTAGAGACACTGTGGATGTTACCGCTCTCCCTTGTTCTGTTTTGTTCCTCAAGTTACTTTCAGAATAGTACTCACTTAAAATGAAGCTTTGTATCCCTGTACTGTCACTGAGGCTGTGAGCCAGTCTGTTTAATAACATCATTTAATGAAATGTGGACATTCCACATCTTGCTGCGTTATCAAAATATGTGAAAGTTTATCTACACACAGCAACCAGGGAAAACCCACATTTCCCCCCTTCTTTCAGTCGCAGTGCATCAGTCTGTGTACTGTGAACAACTGTCTGAGCATCACCTGCAGCCGCCGAAAAGATTGACGCGAGCTCTGCAGAGATCTCTGTGGGTCTCAGGGAATCCTCTCAGGGATCACGTACATCTGCCATGTCATCTGCCCTGAACAAGTCATTCCGTCTCCATCACCTTGGCCCAGATGCTCTGGTGCATCCATCAGATGCCTTGAGTTAGAAGACTTTCCTCTTTTTAACCTCTTGGCTATCAGCCCTAAATAGGATAATCTTTTATTTTGGCCTATTTGCTACCTGGATTAAAGAGGGCAAATGCTTTTCCTAGGAGCCAGTGGGAGAAGAAAAGAGTGAGAAGTCTAAATTTCGGCTGTAAACACCTAGCTGTGATAATTACTGGCTTAATTAGTGCTGCACCAGTCTGTTGCTACTTGGCAGCAAAACAGGCAACTAATGGTGGAATTGAAAAAGAATAGATGTGCCTGTCTAATATTAAGTGTTGCTTTTTTCATTAATGTAGTCCAATTTAGGCAACTGCTCCCTTTTCAGTAGAATTCAGAGTAAAACTGCTCAATCAATGCACTTACGCAGTGGCACATAGTTGTGATGTTTGGTGGTCTGCCCACTGATACAGTATTTTATCAGCACCTCAAATGACAATGTTGAATTTTAAATAAAGAGCTCGGCAATTTAGGATTTGCCTGCATCATCTCCTCCTGCGTGTTACCAATCTGGAGCAGCATCTAAAAAGAAAAACTGGAAATCAGCTTCTCTGAGGGAACCCCAACCCAGGTGCCCAAATCGAAGGACATTATGTGCCACTGTGCTGATGAAATGGAGCCAGAGGTGAGAACTGGGGTCTTGTTGGCAGGACTCTACACAACTGGTGATTCTGCACCTCTTTCTGAAAAGCCCCCTCCCTGCTGCCTTCCTACTTTGATGCTAGTGAGCTCGGATAGAGCAATTCACAGCTTCTTTTGAATTTATTTCATATAAAAAAGAGTATCTTTAGCATAATGAAGTGTCGTGTATTGGGAAATAAGTAGATGTCTTCTATTTACATAAGTGATTATATTTAAAAAGTTTAAAATGATATGATTCATAAGCACAACAAATGGCTGCTTTAAGGCACTTTAGGAAGCAAAGTATGCTGTTCTGCGAGCCTCGTAACATCAACTTACCAAAAAACCAAATGGCAAGGGGATTTACTAACCTTAGTTAATCTCATGACTAGCTGTATAGCTCTGAAATGAGCAGAAACTGTTTCTGTAGTTCTCCCCTGCTCAGTTTTGCAAATATTAAATAAGCTGAGTACACAGAATGTCATTATTCTCTGAATGGAGATAAACTGTAGCTTTCTTCCTTCTGTTTCTTGCTTTACTGCAATTCCCAAAATTGTCTGTTCTCTGTAGGCTTTGTGAAAATTTGGCAGAGGCCGGTCTGAGACCACAAGACTTTTTTTTTTTTAATGTCACATTAACTCTTCTGTGCCACGTTTCTGTGGACTAGAGACCCTGCTGTTTGCTGAGTGAGTGAATGGCTGGGACCTAGCTGAGGCTGATGCAACGGGGTTGGAGCTGCCTTTTAAAGACATCAGTCTCCTTGTTTCAGTCTGCAGAATCCTCTGTTTGTGAAGCTCTGGGGTATTTCAGGTGGGAAAACTTCTCTAATTTGTATAAATGAGTATTCCCTGGAGACAGGACTTGAACTTTACTCAGCAGAGTAAATGCCAGAAACTCCCCTGAAAGCAAGGAGAAAACCTGGGGTGGGAGGGGCTGGCTTGGCTGGAGATGTGCAAGGGAGGCACGGGGAAGAAACGGGAGGGATGAGGAGAATAAGGCAGGCTGCTGTCAGCTCTCACCTCGGCTCTGGTTTTTAACATCTTGAGCAGCAGCAAACTCCAGCTCCCACAGGGGAGGGCTGCGGTGCCTCCCTTTGGCATACCAGGATATCGGGTAATACTGAATGCGTGTTACATGTACGCGTACAGGTAGAAGCACAAATGTGTCTGCTTCTCCTGGGGTGTTTTCAGCCATGACAGTGCTCATCAGGTCAATGACGTCACACTCTTTGGGATGAACGGAAGTATGATGTAACATACCATGTATCGTTAGGCTGAGTGGTTGAGTAGGAAGCGCTGGGCTACAAGTGGTTTTGTAAGTTCTCAAGTAGTCTTGTGAAACACAGATCAGATGCAATACTTTGATGTACACTTTGAAGTCAGCCATTTTTCCTGAACCTTTTTGTCTTCGTTAAGACAAACAGCTCCCTTCCTGAAATTCCAAAACGAGGGGAAAAACTGCAGCATCAATCATTACTTTTCCTCTTGCTGTGCAACAACAATTTTATTCAAAATTTCACTTGGCAGTATACAAAAAGTGCACAAAACAAATTCCGTGGTGTTTTTGTTACTTTGTATGCCTAGTTTACAAGACAGGAGACTGATTTGAATAAACAGCGGTGCATCATTTAGATAACATTTGGTGAAAAAACCTGGCGTCAAGTTTCACGAAGATACAAATTTAAAAGAACAAGTCCATTAGCCTCCTCAAATAGACCTGTAACAGAAATCTGCAGACAGATTTGTAAATAGAGAAGCAACGTTAGTCACCTCTGTAATGGAAAATGTCTAATATCCTGCATTCATTTATCAGCATAATTACATTGCAAAAAGTTACCAGATGGCACAGAGGTTTATATAGTTTTGAAATGAGTTAAGGTTATGGGAGCCCAGAGAGAGGTTGTTAAAAGGCAATTCTGTACAGAAACTGTGAAATCTAAAGAAGTAAGCAAAAATGCTCTTTGTTGAGGGAATAGTTAAAATAATTACAAAATAAGTAATGAAACTCCGAGGATCTCATTTTTTCCAAACATGAACATTAGCGTAGTCTTGTTAACATGCTGTTTTCAGGATTATAGTGAAATAGCAGTTGGGAAAATACTGTCTCTTTCCATAAAAGATGCACAGATACAGAATATAGCTATTCTGTCCAGTGATCAACTATACCTGTAGAAACAGCATTGCCCTCTTGATGTCTGGAATTCTCTGTGCAGTTTCCACTGCTGGGGATAGCGATCAAATGCTGGTACCGCTTAACCTGTTCTACTGAGAGTCCTGCATGCATCTTTATGAATATTTAATAGATCTTGCAGTAGTGAAATAGTGAAGACAGTGGTAAGTTTTGACAGCTGATAAAGCAATAAGGGCACATCAGGGTTTTGGTAACAGATATGTATCTTGTGTACGTACTCCTGCCAGAACAGGAGATGATCGTTCCATTTACCTTATTTCAGAGTTGGTTTGGACCTGAAGCCACAGGCAATGTAACGTGAGGGTGAGTGTAATGGCCTTTGAGTCTTTGAGGAAGGCTGGAATGAAAGAGTTGTCCTGGCCATTTTTCAGAAGTTACTGATGATATTTCTGTGTGGTATGACAAGTACTGGGAATCACTGCAGGTGACTGGCAGTCTTCCGTTCACACACCCGTAATATGTCAAAGTCTGCAAATATTCTTGAATTTGGGCAAAAATTCTGTAGAAGCAGAGGAAATTCTTGGAAATGTATTTTGTCAAAAATGTCTTGCAAATATCTTTTTTACTGTCCCTGGGCAAACTATTTTGGGCTGGAAAAGTAGTTATATAGATGATTCAGAAGCTGTTCCAAGATTTTGGATATAAAGGAGGAAGACATCTCAAGCTGATCTGGACCACCAACTTTTTGACGGATTCAGGTTGTAATTCCCTAGAAAAGGTAATCGGTGATGACACCTGCGTACTGTGTTGGACTAGATTTACTGCAGGTTTGTGTTACAGAATAGGTGAAGATCTGGCA
>NW_010432071.1:9283-27952 GCF_000710305.1 Buceros rhinoceros silvestris
CTTTCCAGAGCACCATCTGATGGTTTACAATAGCTGTAGTGACACAGTGCTGGGGTTTTTTCTGTTAAATATAATGCTTGGGGTAGTTGCGTTAGATGACTGAGAAACTGTTAAGTTTGAACTGAGAATCAGATAATAAAAGCTTTTCCTCTAGATTTTTTTTTTTTAATTGGCCTTTTGTATATCTGGAGACAGATCACTCACTTCTCTGTCCCAGCGCTTTCATCTGTTAAAATGCAGAAGATCATGATAGTGATCTTCTACATTAAACACCTTCAGACCACCAATCCAAGCTGCTACTTAAGAGTTAAGTATTACTTATTACTAAATTCCCCACTTCTACTGTGATCCCCGTGCAGAATGCAAGGCTTGAGCACACGCTTCACTGACTTCCTAAATTGAAATAGACTGAAGCATATGTTTAACATCTGTCTTTAATTTGGGACCTATAGATGGAGAAAAAGCCATGAAGAATTTTGAGGTCTCTGAATTCTAAATGCGCTTCTTCCCACTGCACACCAAAACTCGTGTTTGCTCGTCCTCAGGGGAGTATTGCAAAGCTCATCTTTCTAAGCAGTCTTCTCCGAGACAAGCACTATCCAAAAGTTTTATTGGCAAAACCCGTTTGGGAACATATCTGCTTGCAGTTAACGCTCTAGTTTCCTTACTTCTGAATCAGGAAAATAGTCCTATATTGTTTGTTATATTGTGGGGTTTTTTCAGGTTGCATCTATAGTATTTCCTCAGGAGTTCTTATTTGGTAATTCTTTGTTAGTTTGCAGCTTCTGATTGAACTGATGCTGGTTTCTCATGGAGGGCTCATTTTTAGATTATGATGTCATGACAACTGGCTGCCTTTTGTCAGGTCATTCTCCTCTTATGCTGTAGTATTTTATATGAGATAATCCTCTCTAGCATTACACAGATTGCAGTTCACAAACTTCTGAATTACTGTTTATTATTGCTGAATTTTGAGATCGTGTAGGAGACTGTTTCTGCCCTGCTTGTGAGACCTCAGTGTTCATGGTGAGCATGTAGTGAACACAGGCTGAGTTTGCATTAGCCACTTAAACACACGAGAGGAAAGTGAAGTTCAGAGAGTTGTTTCCTGAGCTACATGTTACAGATGGATTTACACACTTCGTTAACTTTTGGGCTCCAGATGCCAGTTTTAAAAAAATTTATACATGGTCAGCATTTTTAAGGATTTCATGTTGGCAATAAATATGTTTCAATATGGCCATTAAAATAAATTAAGATTCAATACCTGCATAATGGCAAGGTGTACAATAAATGGCTAGAAATCCTAAGTAATTTGAATCCAAATTGAACAAAATTAGTGAAGTTTAGAAAGTAACTGTCATCTTTGCTTTGCGGAATGACTGACATGCTTGGTGTGTTTGCCAGCTTTTATGAAAGGAGTTTAATGCTGGTTTAGACTATTTTGAAAGCACTAATCTAATTGTTAAGTGGGTAGAAATGTACAGACCATCAAGCAGCTTACTTAGTAAATGAATTTTTTTGCAGGGTTGCTGTACAGAAACACAGTACAATAAAGCTTATTAAAGTTGCTCTAATGTAACGAAGAGATTAAATGCATTATCTTCAATGTGACAGCTACATTTTGTTCTCTAGGGAGTGTTTTGAAGCATTTATTCCCTGCCAGAGGAAAAAAAATCCCCAAACAAACTTCTAGTCAGACAGATTGAAGTTTTGCATAGAAAATAGTAGTATAAAATTAGTGGACCTCATCATGAATAATTCAAGATTTCTAATTTCATCCAAGGCCTGTCTTTACAAATTAAGTTAATGGTAAACTTAATGGTAAATACTGATTTGAATGAGATAATAGACTTTTTTCTTATGAAAAATTTAAATACTGGGACCAATTATAAAAATCAGATGAGAGAGCTCTGAAGTTCTTAAACTATTAATTTTATTTATAGTTCTATCCAAACCATCAAGAGATCAATATGACCAAGAAAAATAGTATTGATTATAGAGAATGGTTTGGAAGAAGAGTATCTAGTGGCAGTAAGTAGTCCCTGTTCAGTGTGGTTATTGAAACCACTCAATAGCCTCATCTGTGCTAGAGCAAGTGTTTGTGCACTTCAACATGCTCCTGACGGTTTTAGAAGAAACCAGACTCTTCATGGTCTATCATATGAAATATGATGTGGAGTGAAGAGACACAGATACTGATGGTTCTCCAAACAGACTAAGAACGCCTTGTCACACAATTAATGAGTTGGGAATCAGTCAGCAGCCTGGGAAAAAAATGGGGATTTGCAGCCACAAGCTTTAAGATCCTTAGAGACCTGCTTCTGGGCCCCTGTTGGGAGGAAATAGATACCTTTCAGCATTCCAAGGAACAACAGCTGCTTGCGGTTCTGGAATAAAGCATGCACTGCAAATCCCGGTTGGAATAAGCATAGACTCTGGAAGGACTTTTTTTGGTTCATTTTAGTTGTCTTTTTATACTGTATAAAATACTGCTGGTTTATATGTGAAGAAAGAAAGAAAATAATCTATAAATGTCTTTTTAACAAGAAAAGGTTGCCACACTTGTGCCTTCTCCTACATTGTGCAACCCTTACTAAGAACGTCTGCAGGGCACGTTCCTGTTGGAGACCAGTGGCCTGCCGAGTACAAGCTTGTCTTGCAGAATGAAGGCCACAGGCAGGAAACTCAGAGTCTCACATGTAAGAAACTGACATTCTATACCTGCTAATATGGCTGATATCTTATTGGAAAGAAACAAAAAATCCTTTTCAGAATACTAAAATAACCTAAATAAACCCCTTTGAAGAGGGTTTTGCAGAGGCGTGTGAGAGTTTTATAACACGAATCACAAGTAACATGGTGGTGTGTATCTTAGTGAAATCTGAGGGGACCACCATGTGCAGATGAGATGAAAATGGTAAATTCTTGAACTTACTGTTCAAAGCTGGTGATAAATTTCCCTTTTTTTTTTTTTTTTATGTGCTGTTCTGGGGTGCTAGTTACAGATACCGGTTCACCACTGCTCTTATTTGCTGGTACACCATGTGGAGTGGTGAAGTTTCAAGGAAGATAGTTATTTATTTATTTTTGTTCTGTGTTTGCTTTGGTTTTTTTTTGGTTTTTGTTTTTGTGGTAGGAATATTTGTCTAGCCTGTTCCCTGATCTGAGTTAATTTAGGCTCCCAGGGAGGTGAAAGACACGTCACTTAACAAATACTAGTCTTGGCACAGAGGTAGTCATGCAGGGACGATCAATGTGCATGTAAAATATTTTCATGCCCTTTGCTACTGCTACCCCTTTTTGTGAGAAGGTGACCTGCAGAGTCTGAAAGTCTGCGTATGCCGTGTCTAGGATCATGTTAGTGTCGGGATATGTAGTAACGATATGTGAGTTTAAAAGTGGGAGCAGTCCAGTTGGGAGTTGGTAAGATCACCACTGCATTTAAGCCTGTACGTAAATGCGTGGGAAAAAAGCCTTAATTACTGGCTAGGTGTGTGCATAAATATGAATATACTCATGTTAATGCACATACACATATATGAGCTTTTATGCAGATATAACTATGTAATACATTAATACTTCAAATGAGAGAGCAAAAAACATACTGTCTCTTTGTAGTCTGCATAGCAAATACGCAGATAAAAAAATCAGGTTGGGAAATCTGCTGACAAATATTTGAATTCTCTTTTGGATCTTCAGTATTCTAAGCATGTAATGGTAGCTTTGTTTTTTTTTTCTCCAAACCCTGCGCAATTTTAGTACCCAGAACGGCATTAAATTGAGTATCTGACAGCTCTTACAATCCATGTTCTGTAGCTTTCAGGTTGAATAAGTTCTGAAATCAATGAAAGAAAATGTGCAGATTTTATATGTTTAATATATTTCTACAAGAAAAGGTCAAATGAAGCGGAACATTTCATTTTTGGTGATTTCTAATGTTTGTGGTGGGAGATGAGAATTATGTTGCTCACATCAAGCCTGGTAGGCAGAGATGCTCTTGCAGTGGGTGGACATGTTTGTGCCTCAGTGTGGCGGGGGGGGAGGTACAGGCCTGTCATAAGTAACACAGATACATTAACCTCTGCACTATGTAAATTTAGTATGCTCAGTTAATTACTTCAGTGTTGAACTAGAAGTTTTATTTTGAAATAAGTGTTACAGCCCTGTGTTCCATTACTTGGGAAGCACATAAGGTTACAGTAGAGGGGCGTCTGTGCGTGCATATGTACACACACGTGTTCTTAAGGCATCTTCCTCTGGATGGCAATAACATCTAAAACATCTGCTTCTTAGCATAACAGTTGGTGAAAAATACATCAAGTAATCTGATACCTACTGTATGCACAGTAGATAATAATTGAGTTCAGCAGTACAAAGAAAAAAGAAGGTAACTAAAAGCAACTCTGTAATATTTTATATAGATTTTAGCCAGTAACAGAACTTGTGCAACATATTTCATTGAATTTTTTTCCAATTAATTTTTTTTTAATCTTTTCTGCAAAAACAAAAGGAACTTGCAGCAGCTTCTGTTAGCAGCAAGTTCCCCAAAGACAGTGATGACATATGAAGGAAAAAGACTGGAATGGGTTTCACTTTATTGTGAGACTTAGGATGCACATGGTCTCATAAACAAAATTAACAGTTATTGGCAAGAGGTAGTGGGTGTCATAAAATGCCTTGTCTCTTTCAGATATTGAATGTCCAAGTGGGGAGAACTAAATCAAAAATATTTGAGTCCAGAAGATTGGAGCTTTTTGAAAGTGGACAATTTTGATTGTCAGTGAGTCCCGCTTCCTTGTTCTTTTAACATGGGGCTCAAAGAGTTTAATGTCCTCAACTTTACATTTGGGTTTTGGATTCAGAGTGAAGTCTATCTGGAAAAACTGAAGTTCCCTTGTAAGGTACCTGTGCTGAGCTGCAGTTTTGTCCTGGCTCACTAACTGTGGCAGAGACAGGGTGTTTTCTCAAGTCTAACAGACCCTCTGGTTTAACAGTTCAGAGGGCGGACAGCTGGCAATTTTACCAACCTATCAAATTTTGCACATAGGAAGTTGCAGCATTATCCCCTGGATAAGCAAAGACTGTTGGATAGTTTGTCCTTATATTTTCAGGGAACCACATCCTCTAAGGAAGGGAAATACGGTGTCTCTGACAGACCCACTCCATCAAAGTACGGGTGTAAACTTATCTTCAGTGACCGTGGTGGAGACCTCTGCCTGCACCAGCAAATCTACGCTGCTGAACAGAGGTGACAGATGAAGAGGGGGAACAGGCAGAAGTTCGGAAATCTCAGTCTGAATCTTGACATATGTAGCAAAGATGATCCGACTTGTACGTATTGCAGAGGGAATTACTTTGCTGCCTTTGATACTTCTGCAGCGTTTCAGCAGGTGCAGTTTTTTCAGTGTGAGAGATTAATCATCTGATCTACTTTGTTTTGCTGATAGAAGGCCAGAATCTGTCTTGTCACCTGAATGGTGCTGGGTGCTGCAGAAAGAGTGGGAAAGCTGCCAAGTTTAGCTAATAGATTCTTATCTTAGTCCTAGGTGCTATTTTGTGCCGGCCTAGTTCATTACATACCAGCAGACAGCTTTGCCTACCTCCCTTTCCCAAAGCAGCGGCTTTGAGTTACGGTTTAAGACAGTATTTGATCATGAGAGTGGGACTCTGTTTAAACCAGCAGTGACCAGCTTCTGCAAGCTCGTGGCCACCTTTTTCCCTCTTTAGACATTAAGTACAAAGGCGTCACCAGGTAGGTCACAAACTTTGTAAGGGTTTGGAATCCTTATTTTCCAGACTTTGTTTAGATATCGTAGAAGAAATAATGCTAAATCCTGTGGACTGAGCATCCGTATCATGTCATCAGCTACGTCTCCTCCCCTTTGCACAGCTGCTTCCAGAGAGTTTTTCTCTTTCTGTTCTCTACTGCACAGGCACTGTTACTCTTGGCTCTCAGGCTTACAGAGGTATTCGGAAGCGTCTTGCAGGCTAACAGCTCTTCGACTCTACTAGCGAAAACTGAAAACTTGACAAAAAACCGGACAAGTGGGTTTTGGAGTTGAGCACATGGTAGTATATTCTAAGGATTTACAAGTATAAAACTTGGTTCCTGTAGAAGGTTTGGCTGTATAAGCTGTGACTGCTGATGAAGAGGGTGGAAAATGAAGCAGGCTTAGAACTACCACTATAGTTCACTAACATCAGCTGTAACGCCTGAATGTCACAAGCTGTTGTGATAGGAGTAATGTGGTGTAAAATAACTACCTATGGTAAGCATTAGTCTAAAAATTTGAATAATGTAGGTCTTATTTATTTGGACAATGTTGAATTAATTAAAAATTAGGGATAAGGGAAAGACAGAAAGCAAACAAAACTGAAACCATGCCAGGGAAGTCAGTCATAACCAGGCAGTTGTAACACCATCGTGATTTCTCCAGTTTCCTACAGCTGATCAGGGTGTATTTTCATTCCTGGGGAGGAAGAGGGCTTTGAAATAAATAAATAAATGCGCTCCATAGAAATTAGTATCTGAGCTGAATTCTACTTTGTAATCCACTGTTCAGTGCAGGATATTGTTGCATTTAGTGAACAGGACTGAGACTATGGGCCTGATATCAGATTCATGAACACGCCGTTTGCTGTAGGTCTGGCAGTTTTCTAAAAGCAGCAAGTCAGGTGCATGAACAGTATGATTTATTTGTATGCAACATACACAGGTTCTTTAGGATTGCTGGTGATAAATGCACAAACTGCGAGGTATCTATATAGCTCTAAAAACATGATTGCAATCACAAGCTTAATATCCCGGGGGAACACTCAGCGTGACCGAGGTCACAAATCGTACCAAAAGTCGTCCCTCCTGGGGCAGCACCGGGAGAGGACAAACCCGTGGATCCATGCCTACGATGTGGTGCCGGAAGTCTCATCCTCAGTGAGGGTGCAGTTAGGGTAACACTTATAGCATATTATCACCGTGTGTGTCAGGGCGGAGGACTGTGGTCAAACTGCTGTGGCTTTAGCAGTTAGACAAAAACATTTATTGGTGTACTCCTGAGTAGTTGTACAAAACATTCAAATATGCACTACAGTCTGGCAAAGGCAAAGCTCTTAAAAGTACCACTATTACTTACAACCTTATTGCAAGGGTTTGAGCAGCGTACAGAAGATCCTCTGTACCTGTATGCACAGTCTAGACATCTGGCTTTGTGTGGCTGGATTAAGCCCCCTTCCTTCAATATTTGTCACTTGTGCCGTGGGTCCCCCGACCTTGCTGCACAGGATTTTGTGGCTGCTTTTTTTGAGGTTGTGAATGTACCAGGACTTTCCACGTTCCTTGTAACCACTGGTGGAATTTTAAATAGATTCTTGCCAAGCAACATAAAGATCTCTTTACAGGAAGTGAAAGCATTTGTTCATCCCATTGGGATATTGAGCTCAACATCTCTTTGAGGTTTAATCGGTACCGTAATTGCAGCTTAACTGGTGTGGAAACGCTTTGCCCTAAAGCAAATCAGAAATTCAATGTGTATATTTTTCTGTGCTTCCTTTACCTTTCTTAAAGCCCTTTAAAAATTCTGAAAAGAATTGCTCTTAAAAAAAATTACTAAGGTTTCACTGTAGCTCAGGATACTTACGGAGCACATCCCTGTCAACCTGCGTGGCCAAAATGTGCAACCCCAGTAGATGCGACTGTGTTGGGCTGGAGTGTTCTGTGGGACTTTCATACTGTGGTGGATGGTTACCATGACTGAACTTTGACAGTGAAGGGCTGGGATTTCATTTGTAACCTAATGCAGTTGGAACAAGTTGTGCTCCTGGCAGGTGCTCCTTTCATATGCTGGCAGCAGCGAGAGGTCTTTGCCTGGCAGCGTAGCTCAGGTGAGGGGGAAATTCTGGGCATTACACAGCGTAGATGGGCATCTAGGATGAGACTAAACTGCTGCTGCAGTATTTAGAAAAAAAAAAATCTTCGGTGATTTGGCTCAATCTTTCTTCATACTTTGTGTTGACAGTGAGTCTGACTCAAGATTAGCAAAGGCTGCAGTCTACTAACACTTTTTTTTCCCTAGTAGTATGTATTTTGTGTACAGGAAGGTTCAGAACCACTCAATTTTAGAGTAGTAGTTTTTCGCAGGAGGTTATTAGTGGTAGGTGATTTTCAGAAGGTACAGACCTGAGCTGTTATTCTGTCAAACCTTAAAAGGCTTAAATTTCTGGATTTCACAAATATGATCCCTGAAAACTGACTTTTTCTTTTTTCCCCAAGCCCCGACGCTCACATTAGGATGTATAGGGCCTCGTCTGAAACAAATTACTTTTAAAACCAAAGCTCTTCTCAGCCCTGGGAAATGTACATGATTAGAGAGTTACTAAACACTTTAACTCAGTCACTCAGGCCATAAGAAAGAAATATATTAATGGAAGGAGATGAGCAAGAATCAATAATTTGCTGGAAAACCTCAGAGAGTGGAAAGAAGTCCCTCTGGCTTTTCATTTTGGAATTGGCATTAAGATACGCTGAGTCCTCATGATCCTTGTGAGATTTGCTTTTCGTTATTAACAGCAGATAGGGTGATTTTGCTTATAAAAAGGTACATATGACAAAGATGGAGGGAAAACCTCAAAGATTTAATTCTTAAAATTATTTGAAACAGCCCCCGTATTGATAGGTTTTAAATAAGTTCAGTTTCACAGGTGAGACTGGTTAAGGTAAGGAAAACAGAGCTGCCTCTTCTGTGACCGTGAACTTCGAGTGACATACCAAAAATGCTGTGCTATCTTCTTCTCCCAGTACAAATATCTGTATGATCTAATAATTACATCTCTCATATAGTGTAATTTGGAGTTTTCTGAGAGTAGATTTTCCAGTACTTCCACAGCTGTAGAGATAATCTGATAATGGAGAATTCAATCTGAATTTTCTAATCTGGACCACAGTGCAAAACTGGAGTCTGTCCCATTTGTGCTTCAGTGCAGGGGATCTATTCATGCAGCGAAATACTTGTATACATATGGGATCACGCACACATGTATATATATTTTTTTTTTCAAGATTGCGATGGGCTGTATTTGGCCTCAGAAAATTGTTCTGGCACAAAGAGGTTGCAGAACCAGTGCATTAAGTTCCCTGTTCACAGCTTTAATAATTTATGTGTTTTGTACATAGTGGCTGTGTGTGCGATAATCCATAATTTCCTGTGTTACCACATTGTGACTGAAAAAAGAATTACTCCCGTTTTACAGGTAAAGAAGTGAGAAACAGAAACATTAAAGACTCTTGAAATCATTTGGAAGTCTATGACAGAGTCGGCACTGAAAACCAGAACTACTGAGCGTCATTTCAGTATCTTAACTATATAATCCTTTCTATATGTGAGAAATTCTATATCCTCTCTCTCTGGAAATCCTCTACTGAGACGCTAGAATAATGTTACGGACTCTTCATGCTGTCAAAAGGAGTGACAGGAAAAGTTATGGAGTTTGGTCTAATCTCCCTTTGCTATGAACTTGTTCAAATACACAGTCTGAGTTAGTTTCATCTCCTTTCTAATTCTTCTGCTGGATATGACTATAGGTTACTTGTTCCTCTGGAGGAAACTCCTTAATGGTACGTTTATTCTGGGGCAAGTACTTCCATCAATATACACGTGCTGGTGGGTTTTTTTGGTTTTGTTTTTTTTTAAATAATCTTCTGACCTATTTCTTAGTTTTTGCCTGAATTGGCATGGTCTCGTTCCTCTAGTAGGCAAAAGGATCAACGCAAAATACTAGTTAGTATGCACAACTCATCTAAAGGGATTAAAAAGTGTAGGCGATCATGCAAAACGGCTGCGTAGTGTGCCTTTAGAGTGACCTAACTCCATAATATAATGCAGTCAGCTGTGATGTGGAAGGAGGCTGCCCCCAGCCTGGGTGAGTTAGTTGCAAGTGTGGTTTTTGTGTCAGACAGACCCTTGACATCTAGAAGTACAAGAAGGATTTAGGTGGAGGGAACAGGTAGTTAGCTGGGCTCTGGCCAGGAAAATGGTATAAAACTCAACATTTATGTAGTGAAATTTGCTGTACAACCTCTGGCTAAAAAGATTAGAACAATGCTTTAGAAAATTCCTGGTCTAAACAGACATTGGGTTTGTAATGCTCAAACACTTTAAGGCAGACTAGTCACTGCAAGATGGCAGAGACCCACGTTTGTATGAATATCCTTATTTAACACCCTGTAGCAGCTGAATTAGATCTGTAGTAAGTATAAACTTAGAGTTGCCATTGAAGAATGGCTTTGGTATCCCCTTTGAGCTAAGCCTTCTTCTTCCCAGTCTTGATAAGTAGATTTCCTGTGCATTCACCCCAAACCACTGTTTTCAGTTATAACCTCTATTTTCTTTATTAAGTGCTCTTCGGAGAGGTTTATTTTTGGAAAGCAGTACAGAACTAGTGTTGCATTCTTTGTGCCCTGCTGTTATTTTCTCTCTTGGAAAGAATACTCAGCTCAATTTCTGACTTTCTCTCTGGTGTCGTATGTTCCAGCTGTTTTTTTTTTAACACCTAATACCACTTTGCATTACATTCACTTACAAATCAGTGTGCATCCTGATGATCTACATTAAACCTAATGACCCTTCTTGTAGCCAGAGAAAATCAGATCGATACGAGGATGTGAAGGAAGCACAAATCCCATTTTAGACTTGAATATAATAAATAGAAACAGATGTGTCACAGAGGTTACTGAGTCGAAGTTAAACCTACTGAGCAAAACCCTGGGAGCTCCAAACCCAGTCTTACAACAATTTGATTCCTAAGGAAGTAGAAAGAAATCAATAGAAAGTCATCCATTTTCACAGAGGCCCTACTTCATTTTGGTTTCTATCTTCCTGGCCAAGTTTCTGTCACTGTTAGGTGGATCATGTTAGCGTTTGTCTCTAAACACAAATAAGAGTTGTTCTTGCCCTTGTATCTCTGATTTTTCTTGCGTTGTTCATGATCATCATGCTGGCGTTCAGACAAGTAGTCTCCTTTCTAATGTAACAGATACTTCAGCAGAAATGCTTTTGGTATAACAGAGTTAACAGGTATTTGATGTCCCTGTTCTTTCTCATTTTGTGTGTAAGTGTTCCCTCTCTTCCTCTGTCTTTTATAGTGAGCACATAGACACACCTACGTAAAATCCTCTATTACGGTAAGTGACGATACAGTGTGATGGCAAGATCTTAGAAATTTTATCACTGCTGTATTTCTTTGGGCTGGCAAATGTATGCCATGCTGCTTTATGTATCTTAACAAGGCAGAGGTAAACCAATGGGAAAAATCCTCTCTGCAAAGTGCAAGGATGCTTTCAGTTGCAGAAGGAATTAAATTACATGCAGATCAGCTGAGCTGAGGTGACAAGGATGTTAACGGAACACACTGTGGTGCAAAATCAAGTTGGTTTATAGCCTTTTTTTTGTGCTGGGGTGTTGGATAGAGAGAAAGGTAAAGAGCGACTGTATGAGGAGTTGCACTCTTGCTTCAGATCCATGGCTGGTTTCTGTTGCATTAGATATGAAATTCTTTATACAAAAAGACACGTGTAGCAGAGGGGGTACAGGGTTTGTATGCAGGTTCTTTTTTTACTTTTTTTTTCTTTTTTTTCCTGGAGGTAATGAGGCCATCTTGAAAGTTACTGCATCTCCTTTCCTCCCTGGGGCTGCTAACCCTCTGAGGAGTCCTTGTGTGCTGGCAGTCTCAGCACTCTGCATGCAGAGATGAAATTCTCTGAGTTAATGTTCTCTTCTCAGTTTTATAATTTACAGTGTCAAGTTTGGAATAATTTGTAAAAAAAAAAAATCAGCAATTAAAATTTACTTTTCAGCTTCCCTACTCTTCTTAACCTGAGATTTGATGACTTGCTGTGATGTTTTTAGTGTCAATGTTGAAGCGTTTGGGTATGCAGAAGCACTTGGAGCACAAACGCTATGAACAAGCAAGGCAAATAGCAGCTCAAGCCAGAGGACAGGATGAATTTCATGCTGTTGTAGCTGTTACGTGCTTTCCAGATTTCAGTAGCTGAGGTGAATTTTCCATTGCAAATCTAGTTTTCATCATCTTTGAAGAATAACATAGTCCGTTCCAGCTGAAGGAAAGCGCTGATGGTAGATTGAGGGATTGGGTAGTGGTTTTTTCCCCTTTCTTACTTGGTTTTGGTTTGATTGGTTTTGCTTCTTGCTTTAATGAAAAGGTGGGAAAACTACAATTAAAATTTTCTATGGATTTTTTTTTTCTTTGGAACTTGTAAATGTCAAGACTTTCTGAAGCTAATCCAGAATGTGGTATTTAAAAAAACATACCTTTTATTTCCATTTGAAAAAGCCTTGTTTTTCATACATCTAAAATAGCATGGGCTAATGATGCCATGATTATTTTATTTGCTGAGAATATGATCTTCTTACTGTTCACTATTTCAAGTGTTTGGTTACAGCGTAGCTTCATAACAGGAAAGACTACATTTTTCTGTGATCAGAGACAGTCTGATTTTGAGTTTAAAAAAGTTAAAGACTAAGCTGCCAATATTTTTAAAGTTAAAAGTTAAACGGTAGCAACAATTGAAAAATGTGAAAGTGAGGTATTTGCTCTTTTTTCACAGAGGTGCAGGAGTTACGTAGTGTCTCTTAAACATTATCTACATTATTTCACGTATACTTTTCTTGGGCTTCTCTTTAAGTTGTGTGGTGATGTATTAAAAAGTCTTGACATTAGGGAGCTTGCTGAAGAAGGATGGATTTTTGCCATTGCCTTGCTTTTAAGCAGCATAATAATCAGTAGCACCATTTAAACATCAGGCAAACTAAGCTCGATTTAAGCAGTCGACCTGCAGTGCTTTTACAAAATGTAGGAATGTGGCCCTCAAGGTCTTCCACATGCAAAAGAAAATTATTGATAAGCTGCGGTCTTTGTAATATGTTTGTATTTCATATAAGATAAAAATAGATATCCATGGTGATTTTCCAGAGAAAGTAGATATTTTTGATGGAGAAGCATAAAAACTATGTTGATAGAATTCTGTCTCTGAATTCTAAGCTGCTTTTTATGCTCGTGGTATGTCATTCTGAGCTAATTTCACTTGGAAAAGTGCTGATTTTTCTGCTGCAGACAAGTAAAAGAACCACTGAACTGTAGAGAGAAGTATGGAGAGCTTGATGCAGCACAGTGTGATATCTTCTAGTAACTTATTCAGAGTAGGAATCCTGGCACTAGAGATCTGCAAAAGTTGGGATTATTTTAGTTTGATGTTTGTGGGTTTTTTTTTCCTGACCAAACTAAAGCTTATGGGAGATCATAAAGATTGTAATTTTGTGCGTGTTTCTGTGGAAACAAAATCCTGAAAAGCAAATTAGAGTGAAAAAAGTATCTTTATTTTGCCAAAAAGGGAAAATCTACCCCTTTGTTTTGTTTTCTTACTGCTTTGAAAATCTAAACAAGGTTAATCAGTAAGAAAATTTTTGATAGGAAAACAGGTGAGAATTTTTCTTTTTGTCCAGCTTACCAACAAACACACTGGGATGGATGTAGTTTTCCCTCAAAGCTCTCCTAATGCATTTTGTGAGGAAAACATTATACACTGATATAATCAGAGAGAAATCATGAAATTGCAACATTTAATCCACATAATTACATCCAGAGCTGGTGTTTGTCATAAGCTGAAATACTCCAGGGGAGTTCTGGAAAGGCTGGCAGCTGGCAGGGAAGGGAGAACGGGCAGAGGAGCTGCCCAGCGAAAGTCACTGCTCACAGTGCAGGAGTGAGCGAGTGCAGAGAGCTGGGGCTGAAAGGCTCCGGGCGAAGAGCTGGGGTGCAGCTTGTGTTTCTGCCTTCGGAATCACAGTGGCTAACAAAAGCTGCTTCGGATCGATGTGATCGTTAAGTTATCTCCCTGTAGTCCGCTGAAATCTGCGGTGGGCAGGTGGGCAGATTTGAGGGGATGATGTGATCTACCACACACAAGAAAATACGCTTCTTTCGTTAGAAACGGAAGGCGAGGAGAATCCCGCAGGGGAAGTAGAAGCGTGCTCACTCGATGAAATAGCATTTTTATTAACCAGCGTTGTAGTGCATGCTTTTTCACTTTGCTAAATACATTAAAAGCATTTACCTTAGATTCAAATTTCTCAGATCCAGAAACTTCTGTACAGGTTCTGATCTGAAAAACCGCTCAGTGGATGACATCCTGCTTCACCCAGTACTGAACACCATTTTTTTCTCATGGACTTCAATGGAGCGGGTTTTTTTTTCCCCCTGGATGTATTTGTTAGTCTGTATCAATGTAGGAATGAGTAATAGACATAAGACATAAATCTTTCTCCTTAAACTTTGACAGATGCTAAAGAATAACTCTTTTGGTTTTAGTTTATCTTTTTTCCACTGCTTTTCCCAAATTTTCTTTTCTCTTTTTCATTTTAAACTTTCAGACACATAGGTTGAGTTACTTAGTGGGCAAAATATCTTTCCATGATTGTATCTTCAAAAGGCTATTTCTCTGCAAAAGTATATTTTACATTTCAGTGTTTTCTTGCTGACTCCATTGCACAACGTAATGTTGTGTAGCTGATGGACTTCATTTAAAACTTTGGAGCAAACTCACTGTAGTTTTGTTGCTTCACAGGTCTGGCTCTCTCCTGTTAGATGGGAGACTCAAGATGAAACTGAGCAGATAAGTTAGGATGTCTACTGAGTAAGCAACTCATTTGTAAGAAATCAATGATACCTTAATTGACTAATTAACAAACTAGTATTAGTAGTAGTGTTGATACAGATCTCTGTTTTTATAAAGAAATGTTATAAATTACCTGTATGAGCAGTGTTAAGTTGTTCTATTTCCTTTCCTCCTGCACTAAGTATTAAGGTACGAGTCTATTCCTCCTAGCAGATGTATGTCCTCTAACTTCACATGTCCACACAGAGTCTTTTGGGTGTGGGCCTGGCGGAGGGTTGTCTCTGGGCCCCCAGTTCTGTTAGGCTGATACCCAAGCTCCATGTTTATGATGCTAACTTAGGCAGCCAAGCTGAGCAGCAGCTACTGCTGTCCAAATGAAGGTGGCTTTATGTCCCGAGACTCCTCACCCCATGGTTCACAATAGCTGTATTCCATCTGTTATTTGCTCTTTGGACATGATAGTCTTGCTTTAGCCTCAACTCCCCTACCTAGTTCTAATTAAGCATTTTCAGTTTCTTACCTTGTGCACAGACAGCTTGTAAACCAGAGCAACAGTGTAAACCATTTTGTCCTCACACTGTGTCTCCCTGGCCTGGAATAGTTTTTATCAGTACTCCTGGTTCGCATCACGGGCCTTCATTACCTTGGAGATGTGCAGTTTCTGCAGCACCTCTTTCTCATGAGTCTGTACGTTGGATATCTTTTGAGAATGGTAGTTAATAACTGTTTTCAAATGGATTTACCTTTTAACTTGTGTTAGATGCTAGTAAGAACTACTGTCATCATCATCATTTGTGTCCTTTAAAAAGAACTGAAAACACGTATGTTTTCAGTATCCATGTCGTATAGCACCAGCTAAAACCAAAGCTGAAAAATCAATATAGTTAAACAAGACCGGGCGTATTAAGATCTCTAGGTAGCTTCTCTGATCTCTGTGGATCTGAATGCATAATTGTCACTAATATGGATAGAAGTTATGGGCTTTAGCTTAAGGATATAAGACCCTATAGAAAAATAAATATTCATAAAAGGGACATCACAATTAGCATTCTGGGCAACATGTTATTAAAAATTTGTGACTGTTTAATCAAATTCCTTTGGATGGACCGGATTCACTGGGAGAAATGGTTATATAGAGGGAATTTTTAAAAAGACCAATTTACCTTCAGTCCGTAGCTCTCATAATAATTAGCAGTTTCCTGTATCCATGCATCAGGTTCCCAGGACATGTAGGAAGTGGGATTGCAGCAAAGATTTCTGTGCCCTTAATCTGTTTTCTTGGTTGTTACTAAGGGAGAAGGTCTGTTGCCTGCGATTTAAAAGAGATGGGGTTTGAGGTTGTCAGTGTATACTAGAGCGTTAAGTGTTTTGAAGTCAAGTCTGGAGGTATTAGGTTGTCTGTGATTGATGTACAGCATAGATCAGATCTGTGGTATTCTCTCATTTCAGACTGAGGGGTCTTTTAGCAGGCTGTAGTGCAGCTAAAGCATAGTTTGTGTTTTTGTCTCAGTTTTTACTATTTTAAGTACATTAGTAATAGCTGGAGCTTATACAAATTATTTTCAGTCAATTCATCTTTGAGAACAAGATCGTCTAATACTTGATCTTTTCCGTTTTCGTTAGTATCAACATGTCAGCTTTGATCTGCTTCTTCCACACTGGCTGTCAGGGCACTGCACAGGGCACTGTGCATGGTATCTGTGGAACTTCCTTGCTGGTCCCTATAAAATCAACCTATGTCTGATTTGTATAAGAACAGCTGTTTGGAAAACGTAGGCAACTGCATTGAGAGTCCCTGCTAACACAGCTTGCACGAGGTGGTGAAACAACAGCATGTAATCTTCTCAGGTTCCTACTCGTTCTCTTTCATTTAACTGATATTAATGATAAGCATGTCATCTGTATGTATTTAAATTTTGCCAGCCTGTAAGTAATTCACCATATAAAATGCCAGTTTTATGTGAATATTTCTAAAGGCGGTTATACCATCACAGACCACGATAAAGGAAAAAGTTCATTATAGCACAAAACACTCAAGTGCTAGAACAATCTGAGTTCTCATTTTTGTAGGATTGAACAGGTTACACCTGCGGGGTTTCTTTCACTCTTGTTCTGTAGTGTGACCTTTAAGAAAAACCCAACAAAGCACTCTGTAACTTGTGTACTGAAAAGCATGCAGATGATTTTGTAGGTTCAAATCCTCTGGATGGATCTATAGAGGTCAATTTTATTTTGATCTGACTCTGAAGATAGGAACTACTTAATCTAGAAGGAAATGGTGTAGTCCAGAGCTTGAACTTTGGACTGTTGTGAAAGTACATTATAGTAGAGATCTGTAAGACAAATGGGAAGATTTGTATGAATGAGATGTGAATAGGAAGGTAAGGCTGTGGAAGCACCAGAAGAAACAATGACAGAAGGATACCTGAAGCAAGGCTTGATAGCCCCTTGAGCAGCAAGATCACAGCTTCAAGATCATAAGATTGGGAAAGCAAAGGATAGAGTGAAATAATGGACAGATAGAACCTATTAGGAAATGATGAAGGGAAGATAGAGGACTGCAACCATCAGGCATCCAAATAAAAAGACAAAAGACATTGAGTATATAACTGACATTGTCTTATTCCCTCAGTGATAGGACAGAGTGGAGAGTCTAAGGGTCAGAATCCCTGTCAGCTCCTAAAAGGTGTGAAAAGGGAGACCTTTGGCTGGAATTCGGGAAGAAAAGGAAAGCCTGGGGCCTGTGGAAGAAGGGGCAGGCCACTCGAGAAGACTACAAGCTTTTTGTGAAGTTACGCAGGAAGAAAATCAGAAGAGCCAACTAGAACTTGATCTGGTCACTGCCATAAAAGACAATTAAAAATGTTTCTACAAATACCTGAACAGGAAAAGGAGAGCTAAGGAGAATCTCCATCCTTTTCTGGATACGGGGGGAAACACAGTGACCCAGGATGAGGAAAAAGGCTGAGGTACTGAATGCCGCCTTTGCCTCAGTCTTCATCAGTAAAACCAATTTTTCTCGGAATGCCCAGCCCCTTGAGCTGGAAGACAGAGACGGGGAGCGGAATGAAGGCCGCATAATCCAAGAGGAAATGGTCAGTGACCTATTGTACTGCTTAGACATACACAAATCCATGGGGCCAGATGGGATCCATACAGGAGTACTGAGGGAACTAGCGGAAGTGCTTGCCAAGACACCTTCCATCATTTACCAGCAGTCCTGGCTAACTGGGGTGGTCCCAGTTGATTGGAGGTTAGCAAATATGATGCCCATCTACAGGAAGGACTGGAAGGAGTATCTGGGGAACTGCAGGGCTGTCAGTCTGACCTCAGTTCTGGGGAAGGTTATGGAGCAGATCATCTTGTGTGCAATAACGTGGCACGTACCACGTGGCAGGTGACCAGGCTTAGTCAGCATGGGTCTATGAAAGGCAGGTCCTGCTTGACTAACCTCATCTCCTTCTATGACAAGGCGACCAGCTTAGTGGACAAGGGAAGAGCTGTTGTCTACCTAGACTTCAGCAAAGCTTTTAACACTGGAGAAACTGGCTGCTCATGGCTTGGATGAGTGTACTGTCCACTGGATAAAAACTGGCTGGATGGCCAAGCCTAAAGAGTGGTGGTGAATGGAGTTCAACCCAGCTGGTGGCCACTCACAAGTGGTGTTGCCCAGGGTTCAATATTGGGGTCTGTTCTCATTAACATCTTTATCAGTAATCTGGATGAGGGGATTGAGTGCAGCCTTAGTAAGTTTGTAGGCAACACCAAGTTAGCCAGGAGTGTCAATCTGCTTGAAAGTTGGGAGCGTCTACAGAGGATCTGGACAGGCTAGATTGATGGGCTGAGGCTTGACAGTGCCTGAATACGAGCCACCAGGGTGCCCAGGTGGCCAAAGTGGCGAACAGCATCCTGGCTTGCATCAGCAGTAGTGTGGCCAGAAGGAGCAGGGAAGTGATTGGTCTGCTGTACTTGGTGCTACTGAG
>NW_010432071.1:28071-44999 GCF_000710305.1 Buceros rhinoceros silvestris
ACTGCCTGTCAAAAAAGACCTGGCGGTGTTGGTTGACAGTGCCTGAATACGAGCCACCAGGGTGCCCAGGTGGCCAAAGTGGCGAACAGCATCCTGGCTTGCATCAGCAGTAGTGTGGCCAGCAGGAGCAGGGAAGTGATTGTTCTGCTGTACTTGGTGCTGCTGAGGCCACATCCTTGAGCCTTGTGTCCAGTTTTGGGCCCCTCACTACAAGAAGGACGGTGAGGTGCTTGAGCAGATTCAGGGTGACAAAGCTGGTGAAGGGTTTAGAGAACAAGTCCATCGAGAAGCAGCTGAGGGAACAGGGGTTGTTTAGCCTGGAGAGGAGGAGTCTGAGGGGAGACCTTGTCACTCTCTGTAACTCCCTGAAAGGAGGTTGTAGAGAGGTGGGTGTTGGTCTGTTCTTCCAAGTGCCAAGCCACAGGACCAGAGGAAATGGCCTCAAGTTGCGCCAGGGGAGATTTAGGTTGGATGTTCTTTATGGAGAGTGTTGTGTAGGATTGAAACAGGCTGTCCAGGGAAATGGTGGAGTCCCCATCCCTGGAGGTATTTAAAAGACACGTAGGTGTGGTGCTTAGTGGTGACCTAGCAGTGCAGGGTGAACGGTTGGACTTGGTAATCTTAAAGGTCTCTTCCAACCATTCCCAATCATTCCATGATTCGGTGAAAAGCACAAGCATATCCCCTTCTTTGCAGGAAGAGCTGTGCCAACACGAACTGCTGAGAGCTGATGTCTCTTGATCCATGACAGTGGAGGTGGTGCTGGACAGACTACTGCAACACACACGTTTCTGTGCTTGCAAATGTGTGGGGGTGAGAAAATAAGCGATGTAAATGATTTTTAATTTTTTCTTACATAATTCATTATTAAACGTGATCATCTTCCTCTCTTACACAAATCCTACATTGATTTAACTTTGTTGTCACCATATTGCTGTGGTATTCCAGGCAAACATTACAGCCTCAAAAGTTGCCCTGTTTGATTTAGAAATAATTACAATGTGTCTTCTGCTGTTGGGGAATCAATATAGTATAGACAGCTGAGTGCATCTGAGGCAGGTTTATGAATGGCTTCTCTATAATGCATTTTATGTAGTTCTATCACAGTTACAATTAAAATGTGTGAAAACGTCAAAAACTTGAGATTTCTCCAAAGACCAGCAAAACGCTGCTTTTTTTCTTCCCTCCTTCCCCTTTTTTATTCAGTTGTGCTCTTTGCTGAGCATCTCCGATTACAATGACTTTTAAAGTGTACTCATTATATAGCTCCTCTTCCGGCTTGTAGAAGTTTCTCCTATTAACATGCGTAACTACAGAGCTTCTTGCTGAGAAAGGTATGAAATCTGGAATTGGGCTTTGCTCCTTAATTACAGTTCTCCTGTTATGTGATAATTACAGGTATCAGAATTAATTACAACATTTCAGTTACACTGTTTTATACAACAATGCTGTTATTTACATGACATTGTAAAAATGCTTGGAAATATATTGATAGAAAATTCAAGAAAAATTCCCTTCCACTGGAGTCTGTGCTTGTATTTACTCAACATTTGAAGAGTGAGGATGTTTGAGGAAATGAGAATAAGAGCACCGAAGACAAAACGTGGCTCAGTCCAGCTCCTGAGCAGAGCAATGACATGGTGCTTTAGTAGTACCTAGCAGCATTTTTGATAATGGTGTTGAGGAATGAAGAATTGGGCAAGACAAAAAAAACTTATGTCAAACTCCCAGTTGTTCAGAGGTAGGTGGCTGCTGGAGCAATCCCAGAGAGGCTGGACTTGCTTTGGTTTCCTGGGTATTTGGCTGGGCTCGTTCTGGTTACCTGGATGTTTGGTTGGGCTCGTTCTGGTTACCTGGGTGTTAGGTTGGGCTCTGGAAGAGGTTGGGTCTGGAAGAGCAATGACAAGTCTGTAAAGAGTAAGTGCGTAACAGGGAGCGTTGAAGGAATACGCGATGGAGCAGAGATGCTTTTGAACCATATCTGTATATCTTGGATGTTAGGTGGCTGCTGGAGCAACAATCCCAGAGAGGCTGGACTTGCTTTGGTTTCCTGGATGTTTGGCTGGGCTTGTTCTGGTTACCTGGGTGTTTGGCTGGGCTCGTTCTGGTTACCTGGGTGTTTGGCTGGGCTCGTTCTGGTTACCTGGACATTTATCCCTTTCCCTTCTTCAGCTGCTTGCACCATTAGGGGATTTTTTGATGGAACTACAGATACGTTATGTGTAAATACAACACAGACACGTGTGTATGTTGTCTCTGTTTCTTTTCTGACTGTTTATTCATTATCTGTCCTTTGATGTTTAAGCACGGTGAAGACTATAGCATCCCTATATTTAGCATTTTATTTGTTTCATTCGGAGTTTTTTTCTTTAATACTGTTGTCTTATTTGCTCGTGGATTTTTTGTCAGCTGTCATTAAAATAAATGAGGGTGCTTTTATTCATTTGAGTGGCAGTTAGTGTCAAAACAAAATTTGTTAGGATCTATTTTATCTTGTAATGAAATGTGCAATGCTGTATTTGCTGCATAACCAAGAATATTATGAAAATTAACCACTGCACCTGCTCAGAACTTAATACTCGTTCTTGCATAAAAATATCTGGTTCATTTCAAGCATTTCCCCCATAATATTTTTCTGATACCTTGTTGTACTAGATTTTAGGCTGCTGAGATCTGAATCCATTCAGATGGTGACTCTGAAAATCTACTTACAAAGCAAGCACCAGCTCAACCTTACATTTACTGCTGCTGTGAAAAAACAGTAGCATTTGGAGGTTAATGGATCTTTTCTCTAAATGAGATGTCACTAAGCAGATATTTAAGTATACCAGAGTCTTGACAATTTTTTATATATTTTAATCCCAAACCATGGTTACTTGCAGAACATTGAAGATTACACTGCATTTCTAAACGCATCTAATCCCCAGAGCCACTGAAGCTTGTGACACATTACAAGCATTCTTACTAAATCTGCAGAACTTCCATCTGATTTTGCTTAGCCAGACTGTGCAAGCTGATAACAGTCTGGAAGAGCAATGACAAGTCTGTAAAGAGTAAGTGCGTAACAGGGAGCGTTGAAGGAATACGTGATGGAACAGAGATGCTTTTGAACCATATCTGTATGTTGTCTTGAGGTCAGATTATGCACTGTGTTGGGTTTGCGTCTGGCAGGGCTTTGATAGTGAGACAGAAGCTCCAAGGAAGCTCCAGGTTGGCCCCACGTCTGCAAAGGCTGATCCAATCAGTGCCTCTAAGATAAATACATTTAAGAGGGGAAACTTGTTTGGCAAGAGCCTTTTGTTTTGGGAGTTCTCTCTTGGTTTTGGAGGAGTGTAGGACAGAGAGAGAGGAACATCCCATGTGGACATACAGATTAGTGAGGGAGAGGTGGGGGGACACTCCGGAGCAGCCATTTCACTTCGGCCAGTGGTGAGATGGCAGGCTGAGTCCTTGTAGTCCTGAGATCCCCAGTGGAGAAAAGGTGTGTTTGCAGCCTGTGGAGAAGCCCACTCTGGAGCAGGGGACAGATCCTGGAGAAGGCCATGAATCTGAAGGACACCTGTGCTGGGGCACTTCGTCACATAGAGAACTGCTGCCCATGGGTGACCTCTGTGCTAGTTGTAAAGGTTTGCGGTGGATTGTTTCCCATGGGAGGGATGACATGTTGCTGTGGGGGAGGACTGTGAGAAGGGTTTTCCTTGAGGAGGAAGAAGCAGCAAAAGCAACATGGATGATTGGACTGGGACTGACCGCAGCCCCCATGCTCTGCCCGCCCTGCACCGCATGGGTGGGGAAGGACGTATCAAAGCTGGGCCTGGGAAAGAAGGGAGGGGCAGGGAGAAGATGTATTTAGTACTCTGTTGCTTTTCTCACTGACTCACTCTGAATCAATCGGTGAATTGGTAGAGGGTTTTTTGTTTAAATTAAATGGATTTTGTTTCCCAAAGTCTGTCTTTTGCCTGTGACCATAATTGGTGAGTGAGCCTTCCCTGTCCTTTGTCTTGATCCTTAAGCCTTTTGTTGTATTTTCTCCTCTCTGGAGTGAGAGAGCGGCTGCGTGATGCTTGGTTGCCAGCTGGGTCCGAACCACGGCAGCACATACGTATAGCTAGTATAAAACCCCTCCAATTGTGTTGCTGTGCCTGACTTAGTGTATTTGAGTTGAGCAGAATGCAAACAGATTTTGCACCTCAGCAGCCTCCAGTGCAGTCTGGGGAGACCAAGACGTGTGGTCTTATGAACCCCTTCAGCAGGCACAGGGTCTTTCTTCGTGACAGAGCACATCTCCTCAGGAAGATTTCTGAGAAGATTTGGGACAACAGAGCTTTCTTTTAAAGGGTGCCTTCATGGCTCTATGGACACTGACTTTGGGTTTACAAAGCAGTTTCCCCGTGACCGCTTTTTTTTATAATGACAGCATTTTAATTGTTCTAGTAGTAAGATTCAATATGCCCTTTCCATGCATTGCTGATGAACACTTGTTTGTTTGTGGATTTGTGTGTGGTGTAGGAAGGATGATTTATTTAATTCTTCCACATGAAGAACAATTGTTAAACTACCCCTTTACCCTCAAGAATGCCACTTCCCCCTTCTTTTTTCAAAGTGCTCTTAATTTTCTTCCGGTTGGTTTTCATTGTTTTTTTTTTTTGTGTGTGTTTGGTTTGTTTTTTTTTTTAAACTGTGGTAGCTGTGGAAGCTTCTTAGATCTTTGCTACCTCCCTGAGGTTTGGCCAGTGATTAGTTCTTCTCCTGCAGCTTTTAGCTTTCAAGTCAGCTTCTGCGGAGAGCTCACTCCCTTTCTGCCAAGGTTTTGCTATGCTGCTCTGCAGCCGGCGTGGACTCCAGCACTTTTACTCTGTTAGCCAGAGAGATCTCTGGGTATATTAATATTAATTCATACCTCCCAACACTGCAGTTGAGGCTTGTAGTAACAGTCGCAGTAATCTAAATAGAAGAAAGAAATCAATACCAAGGAACTCATCTCTTCACGTCATGATCTAATTCAGACTTAGAGCAACTTCACTGATTTTGCTCAGAATATACTGAGGTTTCATTCCAGAATCTTCTAATTGCCTCCTAAAATTTTAAGCCTTTTTTCCTCTTTATTTCTAATGTTAATAAGAGCTTGGAAGCCCGTAGCGCAGAGATAATAACTTTTAATTAACCTATATTGGGAGTGTTTGCAATGCCTTATTAGTCTGCTTTTTATGTACGTTGATAAGTGAATATGGAGCTTGCAGCGTTAGTCTTGCAGGGGACAGGTCTAACACCATATACAGCAAAAATATTAACCCCATTTGAACAGCACAAACAGGTAAGTGTTCTCAGTTTGAGAATGAGAGGGACTGAGGAGCGTGGGCTGCCCAGGGAAGTGGCTGAGTCACCGTCTCTGGCAATATTGAAAAGGCACGTAGCTGTGGTGCTCAGTGACATGGTTCACTGGCGACCTGGAAGGGCTGGGTTAATGCTTGGACCTGATGACCTTAAAGGTCTTTTCCAACCTAAATGATTCGGTGATTGTACGACGTGAGGGGTCAGAGTGACAGTGCGTAAAGTCTTTCTGATAGCTGGCTGGAGGCTGTATCTTGTTTCATGTGTGGTTCGTAACCGAAGGACCGTAATTAGGAGAACAAGAAAAGAATATTGGCCTCAGTTATCACCTATAGCGTACAGTGTTTTAGGAAACTGGAAAATGCGTATATGCTAGAGAATGTCTCAAATTCCAGTGGTGGCATTCCCTAATTAAATAACTAGACAAATTAACTTGCGGAAAGAAAGAGGGAACCAATTTCCTGTATGTTTTCTTAGTCCTGTGTGAAGATTTGAATTAGTTTCAGGAGCAGAAAAATGAACTTTTTTTCCGTAACTGGAAAATACTTTCACTATATTTCATGTTGGGGTTTTGTTGTTGTTGTTGTTTTGTCGAGTTTTTTTTACTTGTTTTGTTTTTAAATGAATGGGGCAGGTAGAATTTCTGTAGAATTCCCTTACTTGCTGTTTTTCCCTTTTTTAAGCCTTCATTCTTCCATGAAACTTTTAAGTTAAAATTTCGTGATTTTTAAAACATTTTTTGCTGTAAGGATAATCTGTTTGTTAAACTAAGGAAAACTATAACAAAACATGTGTCGCTTTATATGCAATAGTCACAGACACGTATGTGCATGCACACACACAGCATAAAATACCCGATAAAGTGTTTCATGCTCCAGATGCCATTTGATTCAATAACAGAGCATTTATTTGTCCAAAATCATGTAATGACCCATGGAAATAAGATAGCTGAGGAATACAGTAAGAAATCGAATAAGACTAAGCCAGCAAAGTAATTATTGTGTTAACTTCTAGAAGTCATAAGGTTTTCTGAGAATTCTCCTCAGTTCTATTTTATGTGTTTGGTATACCAAGGGAGCTGTGTTTTAACGGTCCCAATAAACCTTACCCCCACTTTTTTTTTCTGTCAGTAAAACAAAGCATGGAAGAAAGCTCAGTGTGGCAGAGGAGCAGACTCTGTACCATCTGCCAAGCCATAACGAGATTAGGAAAGGTAGTCCTCACAATTGGAGGGTTCTTGTAAGACATATCCTTAAAATAGAATTAGTTTTCGCCTGAATTAAATTATGCACATGAAGAATGATTATAGGCAAACTCCAAGACTGAAAAAGATTAATTATGGGCCTATTATTAGAAACTTCTTTGCATAATCCTATTAGTGTGATCGTATGTTCATTTTTCCCCATGTGTGTGGGAGCTTATTTACTAATTTCATATGATTGAGTGGGGGGTTTTACGTTGGTTTATTTTAGCTTTATTTGCCAGCATCATTTCGCTCTCTTCTCCCTCTCCAAAGATGGATTTATTTTAGATATTACATAGAACAGTTAATTACGAGGAGCAATTGACTGTACAGAGCATTAGGCCTCTTCCTTGATAGTGACGCTCTCTATTGCTACATTGGGGTTATTAAAAAACAAATGAGTGTAAAAGGTTGAGTTTGGTATCTTGAGATTTATCAAAGTATGATAAATGAAGAGTTACCACAACATTACTAATACGGTAAGCTCTGACTTCTGCCTTCAAGTGAGAAACAACTTATTTGGCTGACACATCTTAGAAATCACACAGACAGTTTGTCTCTTAAAATCTGAATCATATTGAACATCAGATTTTAAGCATCTGGCTTTCTAAAGGCAAGACAGTGAATCTCTTGGTCTTACTCTGTTCCTGCCACGGCTGGCATCCTCTGGCTCTCAGATCGTAGGTAGATTTCACGCAAAACTTTCATTCAAGATGCTACAGCTCATGGCGTGCTAACGTACCAGGGACAGATATTTGTCTGTAAATAATACTCAGGGCATCATTGGGGAAAAAAATTAGGAAACTAGTTGTTTTATATATTTAGTGCCGAATATGGATGCGGACATAATGAACTGGACCGATAATTAGCTTCTTAGTATTTGGAAATCATTTGTTGTGGACACTTAGACCCAAGGTTTCAGAGTGGAGGAGGAAATCCAGTATTTTAAGAATGGTATCACAAAAAGATACAAAAGAATTCAAAAATATTTGTACAAATCCAAGTATTTTCTTAGCTTGTGATGATCTTAATCTGGAATTATTTTTTGGAAATAAATACTGCATCATATAAGTTGGAAGCAAGGGCACGGAGTCCTGAGTGGCTCTTAGGGGTTGAGAACGCTCCTGTGAAAACTGAGGTCACACTGAAAAAGATGGGACATGCACAGCTTGCAACTGTCATTCCTGGTTTTGGTGCAAAATTCTCCCCTTGAGAATAGTCACGATCCCTGGTCTGCAGAAGGACTACTTTATTCTGGTGCTGGTTCTTTTCTTGAGGCTGAAGTAGGTAATATGATGGAGAAAATAGCTCTGTGAAATAAGTTTTTTCCCGTTACCCTTTGTTTCCCCATACAAATAGTCGGCCTTCCTGTTCTAAGTGAATAGAATGTGCCTACTTGCCGATGGAAATAGCAAAAGATATAGCACAATTAATCAAAATGTAATATATCTCTTTCCGAACGGTTGTGTGTTTGCCAGATTTTTATGTCAGGCAGAATAAAAGCCACAGGGTCTCTAGCTCTTGAAATTTCAATGATTTCTTACGTAGTAAAGTAATAACTGAATGTTGTTGTTAGCTTTGGGGTAGTTTGTTTCCCAAGTGTGCTTTAATATTTAAAAAGTACACACAAAACCCACCTTGCTTATTATAATCTAAAAAATGTTTACAAAACTTACCTGGCTTATCCATCAAACCAAGAAATTTTTCTATTTCGTCGCTGGTGAATAGAACCTGTTGGCACATAGAAACAGGAGAGCAACACCTATTCCTAGACCCCGGCAGTAAAGTTGAACAATTCCCAGTGTAACCTCTCTTCTGCCATCTTACCAGTCTTCTCAGCATATATGAGTTGCTGCTGAAAGAATACACCATTTCTTACCTTTTTTCAGGGTATAATTACAGGTATGTACTATCATCATCGCCATCATGGCTTGGCTTCACGGACAAAGATTTGGGAAGGGCTTTCCCCACGCTTACTGCAAGCGCGCTGATGGCTGAAAAGGCCAATGCGGGATAGGCAAGTCCGGTTGCAAAGAGCACAGCGGAAGGTCTCCTTGGGTGGTACAGTCGAGGCACAGTTCTTTCTGTGCTGTCTTTTCTCCTCGAGGCTGATTCTACGTGTGCTCTCAAAGGAGGCAGCAGCGTTATGTGTGGTGTGTCTCCAGATCTCCCGACTGGAGGCCAGGTTGGACCACTGATGGTGGTCAGTATGGCCAAGGCTGAGGTGTTGTTTCAGGGAGTCCTTATATCTCCTCTTTGGGGCTCTTCTCTCGCGGCAGCCGGTGGCGAGTTCACTGTAGAACACAATCTTAGGGAGGGGTGATCCGCCATCCTGGAGACGTGCCCTGCCCAGCGCAGCTGCGTTTTCAGCAACATGGCCTCAATGCTGGTGACCTCTGCCTGTTCAAGGACAGCAAAGCAACGTTAGTCACATAGTCCAGTGGGTGTTCAGGATTGTCCGGAGGCAGTGCTGATGGAAGCGTCTGAGGAGTCGCAGGTGGTGGCGGTAGATGACCCATGATTCAGACCCATGCAGCAGAGCAGACAGTGCAGTGGCTCTGTAGACACTGATCTTTGTCCTTTTCTTCAGGTGTTTGTTGCACCAGACTCTCTTACGGAGGCTTCCGAAAGCTCTGTTTGCCTTTGCTGTTCTGTTGTCTGTCTCTTTGTCGATCGTGGTGTCTGAGGAGATGATGCTCCCCAGATAGCTGAACTGCTGGACTGGCTGCAGCTCTGACTCGCCAATGGTGATGTGGGGATGGTGGTGGTCTTCTTGTGGTGCGGGTTGGTAGAGAACTACTGTCTTCTTCAAGCTGACTTCCAGCCTGAAAAGCTCAGCAGCCTCTGCAAAGCAGGACGTTCAGCGCTGCAGAGCCGCTTCTGTGTGGGCAACGAGGGCGGCATCGTCAGCAAAAAGCAGCTCGCGGGCAAGGGGGGTTTAGGGCTTGGGGTGAAAAAAAGAGGGCGGCATCGTCAGCAAAAAGCAGCTCGCGGACAAGGTGGTTTAGGGTCTTGGTGTGGGCCTTCAGTCGCCTTAGGTTGAACAGGTTCCCATCGGTGCGATATCGGATATAAACGCTGTTTTGTTCGTCGAGATCTGCTGTGGCCCATGATGTATGTACTATACAGGTTAGGTATATACTCTAGGTATAGGTAGGTACTGTTAGATGACACATCTAGAAATCTTTTGTTTTCCTATTCTAGAAAGGGCTTTGGGTTTGTTTTCTTTTTAGAAATCTTTTTTGGTTTGTCTTTGGTCTGGTACAACGCAAGGCCAGCTCCACGTGGTGTGTATTGGTAACGGCATAAACAGTTCCCTACAGAAGTATGTGCTTGTATGTAGTTCATTAAACCAAAATTGCTGATGTTCTCCCAAACTGTGGTCACCTGGTTGGTGTATTTTCTCCTGCAAAACACTGTCTTTTTAAAAATAATACTAAATAAAGCAGAGCATTATAGTGATGGAGAGGCTCCACCCTGCCTGGTTTTGGTGATGCAGCAGTAGCTGTCACATGGCCAGCAAACAGAATAGCTGTTCAGTAGCTATCTGGTTTTCAAATACCCTCTACTGTAGACATCCTGTTTAAGGGGTTAAATTTCCTTAAGCTGTTGGGAGTTAGTGGGAATAAATCTTTTGTCATTTCCTTCTTGCTCTTTGTGGCGAGGGTTTCTGCTGCCTAAAGAAGGAACGTTACATCTAGACGTGAGAGAGTGACTGGAATGAAAGGGTGCAGTGTAAAACACAACCCTGTCCTGTCAACTTCTTTGTCCTCTGTTTCCGTCTGTCTGTAGTCTTTTTTTCTGGTTGAGCCTGGTTGAGATTTTCGTCTTGGAAACAAAGTACTAGTCTGGGCTTTGCTCAGGGCATTTCAGGAGGCCAGAGGCCAGTTTTCCCTATAACTTTTTGTGGACTAGCTGAGGCAGTTCGGTGCGGGAGGTCAGGTGACAAAAGATGTCTCATTAGAGTTTGAACAAAAGGCAGTGTCTGTAGTTCCTGAACATGCAGTGCTTTTTCTCTTCCTTCATTTTTGTACGCTGCTTGGTTTTTTTGTTTGTTTTTTGTTTGGTTGGTTGGTCGGTTGGTTTTTTGCTCTGGAGCTGTGTGTATGAAAACCAAGATTATTGTTTTAGGCAGTCCTTTAACATAGGCTACTTAATGGATAAATCATACTCCCAAGACTTGGTGAGACAAAGTATAGAGCCCCTCCATAACAGAAAGGGCTAATACAGCTTTCTTAATTTCCCTGGGTTGACTTTCCTGAAGGAGGCATTGCTGGCTCTCCTGAAGTGTCTCTCGGTGAAGCTTCTTGAGTCAAGACTTCAACGGGATTTTCTTCTTCTCCAAGCCTTGCTATGTTATTTCATTGTTGTGGATGCCTTGATTTCTCTTCTCTCTGCCTAGTAAAAGCTCTGCATTGAGAGTGATCTGTCTTCAGTTTGCACTTCTCATTAAAGCAAAGAAATTACTCCTGTGTGCTGTCTTTCCAGCATATGCACGTACCTGAAGGTATTCCCTGTCATGTCTGGAAATGACATTTTAATATTTGGAGCCATCCGAATTGCCATTAACTTCAGCTGAGTGAGGACATGGACTTACTTATTAACATAAGTAAGCTTTAGGGTCTGGAGGACGCATACTTAAGTGTGCTGTAGTTCTCTAACCATCCCGAATCGCATACCTGCGGTTTCACTATTAACCTGGATAAGTCATGTACAGCAATTCCGGCCTGGATGTCAGTCCACAGCTCAGTGATTTTGTAGATAGACCACAAATGATCTCTACGTAGACTTGTGAAATAAGACCAAAAAAGGGGAGGGGCTGGCGGCAGGGGCGGCAAGAAAACCAAAGGTAAAACCAGTAACAACTGCTGCCCTTGTCGGATCGCAGCCTTGATCTCGGGAAGGGGGTGGACGTGTGTACGGAATGGAAGTCCTAGGTTGTTGCATATCTGCTAAATGTTCTGATAAATAAGAATGGGATTATTGAACCATGTATCATATTGGGTACCTCTGCTCAAATGAAGCGTGTCCTCAAAATCAATACTGCTGCAGGTGCTGTGCTGTACATTTAATAGGCAGGGCAGAATGGAGATACCTATAAACCAATTCTGTGCCTGCATAATCCTGGTGGGACTCGACTGCTCTCAGGCATAATTTAGGGATTTCTGAGAGTCTCTTTTAATGCAGTTTAATTATGACTGTCTTGTTAACTTCTGCATCAGAATAAGAAATCTTTGCAGTATTGCACGGCGCATGTGCCCAAGTCTAATGCAACCTTGGAGGTTTTGATTCTGTTTTAAAGTTGGTTTTTTATTGTATGCTAAGGGACTAACTAAGGAGAGTCTGTCCTGTGATAGGCCAGCCTTAGCCAACCAGTGACACAAGGGGAGAGAAAAGTGAGAGGTAGAGGGGATATTTTTTTGTGTGTGAAAGTTATTTCATATAGAAGTACAACTGTGAGACTTCACAGCCTAGCATCATGATTTGTAGGTAGTACAATATTTCTTGTTTCATGGAATTAGATTTTAAGTTGATGTACCTAAAAGAAGTAAGTTTTTTCTATGTTGATGGCACAAGATGTAGTCGGCATTATTACGTTAAAGGACTAGTGAGTAGATTCTTGTGTTCGAGGTAGCAAATATATTCTGACATTCTTGTAGAAAACTTCATGATCTAAAAAAATAAGCTAACAATATTTGCAAAGATTCAACTTGCTTTGAAAGTCCAACTGGAGAAATGTAGCAGCTTAGAGAGCCCTTGGAGATCTTCCAACTTGCCCATCAAATAAACCTTTTATTCCTCTTAAACCAGGTGTTAGGAAGCAAAGAGAAACGTGATGTTTTATGATGCTGATTAAAGCAGTCATCTATGTCTCTGCTCTATTCCACAGGTAAAGATGCACTGATGAAACACTGATAAGCAGTGAAATTACTGCCTCAGGTTAACAAACCTGCAATTAGTTCTATTATTTTTTCCACCTCTCCAGTGGCTCTTTTTTCGTAGACTCCTTGAACAACTGTATTTTAGCCTAACCAGATGTTTAATCATTTTAGATTAATCATCACTAGATATTCAGCAACAAGAGATTTAAATGTTTGAAGGCCTGACCTGGAATTCTTAAAATCACTGATTTTGATACAATCTTGGCGTGTACGTAATGATAACTTGGATGTTAATTATGATTGCTTTAGCATCTGTGAACCACAGTGAAGTCTTTACAAGTTGATTGCATTTCACACAAGCACAGTAATCTGCCCAAATGTATGAAATTACAGGCTCATGGCCACAGATGTTTTAATTGAGTATACGTGGAACGGTTTTGAAGTCGTCTTTTATATAGATTTCACTGCTGTAGTAGCTCTGGGCTTTGTGCTGAGTTCTCAGTAAAAACTGTCCTTGAACTGATGTTCTCTACCAGCATTCGTGTTTTGATGTAGCTACTATTTGTAATCCAGATCAATATAATAAATGTAGTCTTCTGTTATATTTTCTTTTAGAAGTCTCATATTAAAAAGCAGAATCACTCTTTTCATTCCAGTAGCTTCTCATCTGGTTGCTGTTTTGTTTATATATGTGGATTAGGTACTAATAATAGTTAGAATATTACTGTATTTTCAGATCAGTGGAGGAACTCCTTGATAATTTTCAGCTTGCCTTTTGAAAAAGACACGTAGACATCCCGACAGCAGAACTGCATAGCAGCTGTTGAGACAGGCATAGCCTTCCGCCACCCTAGTCCACGTTTTAAGTTGACTGGGTGAGGACATGTCTTTGTAGCCGTGGCCACCTTTACCTTTCCTGCTTCCCAAAGGTAGAGCTGATGGCAAATAGCCCATGCTAGGACTGATACCTACGTACTGCATTAGCAGTACCTTAGCATGCCGCATAGGCTAAGGAGAGGTGAATTTCTGCGAAAGAAAATTTAACAGTGGAACATCATAGTCTTTATAGATTTTTTTTTTTGTCTTTATAGATTACCACAAATTCATGCTTAGTAACCCAGAAGCCTTAATGTCTAAGGTAGGCACCTGAAAGTGTGCAGAAGAATGTAAAAACCAGAAAACCACATTGAAAATCTTACTAACTAAACTCTGTGAAACTCTAGTTACTGAACTTGTGAGTTCTTTTCTTTAATTTTTTTCTTTATTGTGTTTGATTTTTACATTCTTTCAAGAATTGACCCAGAGGTATGACTTGTCTTTGTGGTAGTTGGACGGTATTCTGTACTATATAAAGCCAGATTTGCAAAAATCTCAGCTGGCCTGTCACATGTTAGTAGACAAAGAACTTCTGGAAAGTTTTTTTTTTCCAGAGAATAATAATGACTTTATGTTAATAAAATAACTTTTACAATATAAAATTCTTAAATGCAACTTACTTAACACAGAAAATTGTCCTATGCAGCCAGACTTATTTTCTGTGTTTGAAATTTCATTCCATTGGGATGTCAGAAATAGGTAAGGAAAAACCTAATCCATTCTATAGCTCTCCTGCCACAGGGGTTTTTGATTTAAAGTTTTTAGAAGTTAATTGGAAGACCCTGACCTATTGGATTCAGTCAGGTTGACTCTGTGATGTGAACTTGTCTGAGACGATGAATTAATTGCCTGTAGTTTACCAAATAGCTAATAATTTTGCTATCCTCTGACCTGGCTGTATATGAACATTGTGATTTATTTTTTAATATAAGTGAAAGAATACATGTTTTTTAGACCCTGAAATGGTATAGCACGTCAAACGCTGGTGTTTGGTTCTAGTTTTGTTGGAGGTCAAAAGTTTGGAAATAAGGCAGTGAGGTTCTTTAATGTAATAGAAACTAACGTGCAGGTTTCCTAAGACTTGAGGAATTGTTTGCAGCAAAGTGAGCAATGCAGCTTTTGTTTTCAAGGATGCTGGCAGCAAAAGTAGTCCAGCCTAGGAAGTCAGACAAGTATTGCTTTATTATCACTCAATCCAGACTGTGCTGGAACTTCATATATAGATGGAACATATTTTCCCTGCAGTGATATATTTTTATATGAAATGCTGTTCATATTTGTGGCAAACAACTTAAAATGCAATCCTGTTTAACGAAGACTCTCTGAAAAAGCTTAAAAGGAGAAAAAGTTGACTGAGGCTGCTGAAATTTTTTGGTATATGCATTTATGTTTTTTCCTTTCAAAGCATTCCGTTTATTTTGAAGATTAATTTACCTTAATTATTTTTGGAAGTAAACCCAGCACTTTATTATCTAATACTACTCAAGTTTGTGTTGATACTTAATCTGGGTAATTAATTTCAAGCTGCAAAGATAACAACTGCATGTAGCAAATTCAAATGAAAGAAGTGGGCAGTAATGCTTGAAACAACCTCACTTTTTTATTTGCTTCTCTAATTTCCTACAGGAATGACAAATGACAAAACTGAGAGCATGAGGTGTAAAATATCTGAAATCAACAGGGAATTTTTTCATCATAGTCTTCAGAAAGAAATGCTTGTACTAAAGATGTAGGGTGCCTGTGGGACACCTTCCCACTTTCCTCCAGCCTTAGGAAAGCAAAGCAGCTGGCTGAAAATCTCTGCTGAGCGTGTGCGTGAGCACTACGTGTGAATGGATTGCCCCCAAAAGCTGGAGAAGTGGTCGTAAACTCCCAGGAGAGGGGAAGGTGGACGCCTGTAGCACACGCTTCGTGTTGGGGGTTTGCGCGTGTCGCACTGTCGGTGTGATTAGGACTTCTTAGGATAAGTTACAGATGAGTATTTAGAAAATTACAGGTGTTCACGTTTTGTAAATGTTGAATGCTGCTGTTTGGCTGTTTGATTGCAGACACTGATCCTGAAGGTATAGTTCACTTACAATGAGTCAATAGATTGCTCCAATCCTGAGCGGGCTTTAAACCTTGAGGTCTGAGCGTTTTTTCCCTGCAACACTAAGGAATCTTTAATTATGTTTAGTAAATGTGCACATAATAACGTTTGTGCTTTTCAAAAGGGAAAAACTGCTTAACACAAATATTTATACTTTAGCTTTTATAGCTTGGCAGTGGGTTTGAAAAGAAACCAACATGTTCCAAGCATCATCTACTTTAATGCTGCGTTTTGTAAGCTTCAGGAATCCAAGGACAGTCTTCAGTCATTTTAACATGGGGTACCCTGTGTGACTGAGAAAAAATAGGAAAAGTCAGTCACTTGAAGAGACCATTCAATATGGTCATTTGCTGAAAGGATCCTAGAGCCCATTGCTTCAGCTATATTAAAGTGTGCAGTAGGTGTTAAATTGCAGTGAGCAGTGATGGTCACACTAGGAATTAATGGTAACAAAAATAAATGAATTTAAATTTCAAATTTTATGGGTCAGTAAAATTTTTCTTCATATCAGGGGAAAGTTATCTGGCAGTCATAAATTTTAGACATATTAAAAAGAAGTGAGAATAAGCATAAAAGAAAACACACACACACAAAACAGAAAAAAACCCCAGCCCCAAATAAAAACCCCCACAAACCCAAAAAGCAGTTGCTTTTTTTTTTTCCAGGCATTTGCTGTAAAAGGGGGAAGAACAAAATCCTAAACAAACCTGCAGAAAAGCTAAGCTGAAGAACTTCTTAATAAACAAAATGTTGAAAAAACCCCAAAACACACGTTCTGTGTAGGAACAATCAGTTCTGATCTTGTAAAACTGTGGGTAATGAAGGATGACCAGAAGCATCCACTGCTCTGTGCTGCACCGGTCCCTGTGTGATTACTTTCCGGACTCCTACAATAAGCTGAAACGGCTGGTGGAAATGGCTGGGTTTTGTCAAGGATGAAAAATCAACCAATCAGATGATCTGTCACAGCCATTAGTGGCTGGGGGGGATAGAGATCAAATACTGCCGCCATTCTGCACCCATCCGGTGGAAGCCCTTGGTGAATTGCTTTTCTTAAAGTGAGTTACTTTCTCCTCAAAAGACTGGAGGAGCACAGATCATGGATAAATCGATGATTGCACACTTATATTTTTCTTTGTAGGAATTCATATGCACAGTCAGTGACTCTTTTCATAACTTCAATTTTAGCTTGAAAGACAGTTTCAGAAATTCACTTCTCATATGACTAGAACCTTAATTCCTTATTTCAATTATTAGTGAGCCAGCTGTATTGATTTGGTCTTGTGCCAGTATTTGTACTTCAAAAAGTCTGGTTTTAGTTATAGTGGAATATAATACATTCTTAGTAACGGATGCAATCTCAAGAGCTCAATACCAGCCTAGGGATAATCGTCATTCTGGTGCTAATACTTGTTCTGAGAAGATTACTGCCACAGCAGAACTAGGTTTAATTTAGCTGGTCTCCTGGGTTCGGCTAGGATAGGGTTAACTCCCACAGCCAGGATAG
>NW_010432072.1:0-9115 GCF_000710305.1 Buceros rhinoceros silvestris
CCCACATGGGTCCTGGGTCGCTGCCTTCTCTGTGTCTGCTTTAAAGCCGAGGCTGCTTCTACAAATACAGCTTCCCACCTATGTGAACCTGAGCTTTAGAGTGATCCCTGAGCTCCCCACCCCAAATCGTCCAGCTGTGAAAAAAGGGACTGCCTGCTCCCCTCCCCTCCCCACCCCATGTGGCTGTTGTGAAGCCAATGCTTCTTGTGTGCAAGAAGCTGCTGTACTAGTGCTCCTAGGGGCTGATTATGAAAGCAGATAAAGCCCTGCTCTCTTACAACTCTCCTGACCTCCATAGCTAGTCCTGGAAAAATTGGTAAATATGTTCCCAGTAGCTGTGTTTGTGTATCTGCACTGCTTGGAAGTGTGTGAGGAAACCCAGTGCCTCAGTTTTGTAATGCCGGGTGATCAAGGGCACCAGGCAGGCTCTTGAGTGATTTTTCTTGCGCATGAAGATTGCTTTTTCTCTCCCTGTTGAAAGTACATGTGGTTTCTTATCTCGGATTTTAATGTGCAGTCTAGCATCCATTCTCCCTCATATAGCAACTTCACCTCATGTTGTCCACAGAAAAATACTCTGCTCCTAACAAAAACTCAGCTAATTTCTTCAAGGAATTCTGATCACATTTTCTCCCCATAATTCCAAAGCAAAAAGGATACTGCATTTTTCTGAAAGAAGATTGGGCTGACTATAAACCAAGCTGAAGAGCTTCTAGGATGACCAAGGCATCTTGGTTAAAAAGAAGCAGCCCACGGTCACAGCACATGCTTCTGAAATGGAATCAAACCCAAGGCACAAGAAGACAAACACCACACCCAGGAAGAAGAGCTGGTCTGCAGCAGCCTGCGAGCTCTCAATCGGAGACTCTAGCATCCCAGTTATAACATCCCGTATTGTGTCCTTCCTACAGCTCCTTGAGGTTTGAGACTTTTCCGTTTATGGTGAGGCATTCAGGGTAAACCTGGTGAAATCCCTGAATTGAAATACGCATTTCTGGGAGGGTGTTTTAAAATATGAGCTGAAGATAATATGATACAGAGAAGTAAACTCTTCTTTTTTTTTTTTTTATAGGTGTGAAAATCCAGTTCTGGACAGGTCATGCAGTAGTGGCACGTGATGAGCTGGAAGATGCCAAGGCAGTCCTATCAGTGCCCACAGCAGGGCAGGCTCCCTGGCACGGCAGGAGCATTTCCAAAGGGAACAGCTCTGCCCAGGATCCCAGTGTCCCACGGCTGCACAGGCTGTACCTGCCCACCCTGCCAGGCCAGCTGCCACAGGGGCAGGTGCCACATGGCAAGTGCAAACGAGGCGTAACTGGCTGTGCTGTCCCCCCCTGCCGGGCCAGCTGCCACAGGGGCAGGTGCCACATGGCAAGTGCAAACGCAGGGCCGGTTCTTTGCAGCAATCTGCCTTCAGGCCTGCTGGTTACTATCCTTGCAGGAAGAGACCCGGGGAAGGTGCATCTGGAGCCCTCCTCCCCTTACCCAGGCTTCTCTCACAGGCTCTCCCTTTGTTCTCCCAAGCTGCAGGCTCCCTATGGAAAGGGTTGCTCCTGTGCTGCATCCAAACCTGGGGCTGGAGGGGAGGGGATTGTCCTCAGTTTGAGAGTGCTTTGGGATGGACTGATTTCCCTAGACAGCCCAGACAGCTCGCCCAGGGTACATGATCCCACATGCAGCAGGGCATCACCATCATGGAGCCGGTGCTGTGCTGGAGGAGAGAAAAGCTTCCACTTGTCCCCAGCCCAGAGGTGCCTGCTCCACATGGGGCCAGCAGCAGGCATGGGGACAGTCATGGGGCAGCACGACAAGGCTTGGCTCAGAGCCCACTCCCTTCTGCTGTAGCTCCTTCAGGCCCCTCTGCCCCAGATCCCAGTGAGGGAGCACATTAGGGGCTTGGGTCCCGCCTTCACCCTGGGAAATGTTCTGCAGAAGCTCATATGGGGTGGGAGCCCACCTCATGCAGTGGGGGCAGCCCAGGAGATGCTGGTACCACCCCGTGCTGGAGTGGATGCGTGAGACTGTGGTCAGGGAGCACCTCAGAGGAGAGACAGTCCCAGCACCACTCAGCTGGCATCTCCTGGGACTTTGCAGTCTTGCACTTCCCTCTGAATGACAGCACCTGGTGTGGCCACAAGCTGCCCCGGGGCTCCTGTTTGCCTCCTGCTCTGCCACCTGCTCTTCTTGCCCACACCCAGAGACAGTGCCTTACCCATACGAGGGCAGGCCCACGGGTTTTGGCTGGGCTGGTTGAGAGCATGGATTACAAAATATCTTGGGTAGGGAAGAGCCCAGGAATTTCATTTGATACTAATTCTCTTTTATGAATTCTGATCTCATACAAATTTTGCAATCCAAACACAAAGCAGCAGGCATACATCTTTTGAGAGAGGATTGCATAACAGCGCCTTGGATGACCAGACCGTACTGGGGCCAGGGGTGGAAGCTACCAGCCAGAGTACATCCTTCCAGAGGAGAGGTGAACCCAACACACAGAAGACACAGCTCTTCCAGAGAGATCTTTCTCACAGCAGCCTGAGAGCTCTTAAGCAGAGACACCAGCATCACTTCTTTTTCTGACGCGCCACTCTGTACAGTTTCTGCAGTTCAGCAGCCGTGTTTCCATTGGTGATGAGACACTCACTGAATGTTTCACTGTGGTGAAATCTCTGAACCAAAAGGTGGTGGAGGTCACTTTAAAGTATGGGCTGAAGATGGTATATACATGGGGAGACCATAGTTATACGGAAAGTACAGAAATTTATTTAAAGTTCATAGGGCACCAGTGAAATAAATGAGCATATTGCATATGATCTGTTCAATGAAGATCAATGCAAATGCTATTCCTTTTCTCAGCATCTGATGAAAAAAGATCAGGGAAGTTACAGAAAATGTGAACCCAATTCTATTCACAGCTGTAGGAATATCAAGCCATGTTATTTGGCTTGAACAATATTAAATCAATAAATGACAAAGTATCTCGGACTCGGGTCCTTCAGACCTGGGTGTGCTTGCTGGTAGTGTAGAGCAAAGCATAGATCTTTTCCCAAGCATCATTCCCATCCCCTGAATGACCCTTGTGCTGTTTTGTCCCCCATCTTAGATGGCCAGCTGGTTCAAAATGGACTCCTCGCTCCTGGTGAAGGGTGAAAAGGGGAGGAGAATGTATCTAGCACTAACTTTGAGACTGCAAGCATTTTTCTGGTTTGATTAACAAAGCACTTGCCTTTGCAGAAATGATACGCCTGCCCAGTGATGAAGAGGAAGTGTCTGTCAAGAAGAGAGGTCTCCCCAATACTTCAAAGGCTGTGGTGATGTTTATCACATCTGGGAGAGGGATCAGGACTATCATTTTGCTGTACTCGTGTCTATGTTTAGCCCATATCTGGGGCTAAACTATGCAAGTTGCTCTATCACCTGATGACCCTTCCCCAGCCAAGAAGGGAGATCAGCAAAAGCAGAGGAGACTCCTGGGCTGAAATGAAAGCCAATTTATGAAACACCCAAAATAATACCAAATGCCCAGCAGTGGTCACAATAAATGGGGAAGTGGTCCACAGGAGCAAGGTCAGGAGGAGCCCAAGGAAGAGGCTCTCCTCTACTCAGCAAACTTCCTCCTTTGTAATGAGTGTGATGTTTATGGCATGTGAGCCAACGCAGGCCAGCTGCCCTCCCTTGAAACTGCTAATGGTCTGCAGACCATGGCAGACCTGTGGTTCTGTCCCAGCAAAGCCAGGACAACTGGAAAAAGTTGACTTATGATATGATTACATCACTGGTCATGAGGTTAGGCTGATATCTGTATGTGGCATTGTTGCCATGTCCGTACCTTAGGCACCTCGTCTCGGAGTTCGTTAGTAATTGCACCCGAACTATGAGAAAGACGGTGGGATACTTCCTCCCACTCTTTCACCTCCCCTTTGTTCTTCAGGCTAATTACAACAGCTTTTGAGAATTTTTAATATCTTTGGGATGCTCAAGCCAGCACGTTCTTATTGCTGTCTCCTGAATGTAACTCAGGTCTTGTTTAGGGTTGCACGAAGGTTTTTTTATGAATAGCACCCAGAGATCTGCCCCGAGGCTGGACAGTCATGGGTGACATGGCGTGTGGGAGAATACGGGCAGGTATCTAGAGAACTTCTCACCTCCAATGGTTTGGAACTTCACTTCTGAACAACTACAGGACCTGATGAAGTGATAGAATGTTTGGAAGGAAAACGCTGTGGTTATTCCGAAGAGGCACAACTTACGGCACTGTGCTGGTCCCTGGCACGTATCTACCAAACATTGCTCGATATTATGCAGCACCCTCAGGGGGAAAGGAGGGAACACAGACTGACAGGCACTGTGGCTATTCCATCCCTCATGACAAGCACTGCAGCTACCACAGCTCCAGCAACAGGCACTCAAACCCGGGTGACCAACGCTACAGCTGAACCAGAGAACCAACCTGTGCCCGTAACAGTCGCCCTTATACAGAAAAAGAAATACCCCAAAAAATCTGTTTTCGCTTTGTGAGGGATGATGATGAACCAGGGTCATCACAAGAACAGGAGGAAGAGACAAAACCAGAGACAATCACCCAATCCCTATCCCTGAGTCAGCTGCAGAAGGATTTCAGCTGCCATTCAGGTGGGCACATTGTCACCTGGCTGCTCCGATGCTGGGATAATGGGGCCGGCAGTTTGGAATTAGAGGGTAGGGAAGCCACGCATCTGGGATCCCTGTCTAGGGAAGGGGCATTGACAAGGCAACTGGGAAAGAGACACAGGCCCTCAGCCTCTGGAGCGGACTTCTGTCAGGCGTGAAGGAAAGGTTCCCCTTCAAGGGAGATGTTGGTTGCCAACCAGGCAAGTGGACCACTATGCAGAGAGGTGTACGGTACCTGAGGCAAGTAGCCAAGTAGCCACGTTGGAGGTGATTTATAATGATCGGATAACAAACATTTCCCCACAGACCCAGATAAGTCCAATGCACACTACCCATGTGGCGGAGGGTTCTAAGAAGTGCAACACTGTCATATGCCAACTCTTTGGCAGTAATGACCTGGAAAGAAGGCAAAGGACAGATGGTGGATGAAATGGTTGGTTGATGCCGGCAGTACAAAAGCAGTCTCTCTCTTACTGCCAGCAGATGTGCATCTTGGCCGTGGAGAAACTGTCCAGGGAGTTCCAGCAATTCAAAGAGGATATGTCCTGCTCCCCACCTGTATGGGCCCATATCTCATCTATCAGGAGGAAGCAAGAGAGAGGATATAGAAGGTACACGTCATGGGGTACCCTGAGATTTTACCTATGTGACCACAGAGAGGACATGAGGAAGTGGGATGGAAAACCTACCTTGAATCTAGAGGCCTGAATATGTGAGTTGCAAGGAAAAACAATCACAAAAACGGGTTTTTCCTCGAAAAATGCCATTTCAGTTTCCAGAGGACAGTTTCCCAGACACAGTAGAAGGGCTGATCTCATGTTTACGTAAAGTAACGAATACTATGATCAGGACTAGAGGGGCCCTGCCTCCAGCCAGGTGGAGGAAAGGGACAATGGGGTTTACAGGACTGTGTGGACCCAATGGCTTGGCACATCAGATGCACGGGAGTATAAGGCTCTAGTGGACACTGGCGCACAGCGTACCCTAATGCCATCAAGTTATAAAGGGGCAGAACCCATCTGTATTTCTGCAGTGACAGGGGGATCCCAACAGCTCACTGTACCCAAAGCTGAAGTGGGCTTAACTGGGAATGACTGGCAAAAGCACCCCACTGTGACTGGCCCAGAGGCTCTGTGCATCCTTGGCATGAAATACCCTCTCCGGAGGTAGTCTAAGGATCCAAAAGCGTACCGGGAGGCCTTTGGTGTAGCTGCCTTGGAGATGGAGGGAATGGATCACTTGTCCACCTTGCCCAGTCTCCCAGAGAGTCCCTTCTGTTGTGCGGTTTGAGGCTGAAGAACAAAAGGTGCCCATCGCTACCCCAACGGTGGACAAGCGGCAATACCAGAGAGGCAAGGAGTGATCAGCTAGACACACTCACCCTTTAACCATCTTGTTTGGCCACTGCAAAAATCTCATGGAAAGCGGAGACCGACAGCAGACTATCGGCCCCTGCAAAAATCTCATGGAAAGCGGAGCCCGACAGCAGACTATCGTGGCCTGAATGAAATCACACCGCCACGGAGTGCTGCTGTGCTGGACGCGTTAGAACTCCAGTACGAACTGGAGTCGGAGGCAGCCGAGCGGCACACCGCAGCGGACACAGCTAATGCATTTTTCTCTATTCCTTTGGCAGCAGAGTACAGGCCACAGTTTGCTTTCACCGGGGGAGCCGTCCGGGACACCTGGAATCGATTGCTCCAGGGGAGGAAACACAGTCCCACCATTTGCATGGACTGATTCAGACTGTACTGGAACAGGGTGAAGCTCTGCAACACCTGCAATACCCTGATGACATCATCACATGGGGTAATGCAGCAGCAGAGTATTTGAGATAGAGAGGAAAATAGGTCAAATCCTGCTGACGGCCGGTTTGGCCATAAAATGAAATGAGGTCAAGGGACCTGCACAGGAAAACCCGTTTTTAGGAATAAAATGTCAAGCTGGGCGTCGTCAGATCCCAACGGATGTGATCAACAAGACAGCAGCTATGTCTCCACCAACTAGCAAAAAGGAAACAAAAGCTGTCTTAGGCATTGTGGGTTTCTGAAGGACTCACATCCCAGACCACAGTCTGACTCTAAGCTCTCTCTATCAAGTGACTCAGAAGAAAAATGATTCCAGCTGGAGTCCTGAGCAGCGACAAGCATTTGAACAAATCAAGCAAGAGACAGCCCATGCAGAAGCCCTTGGGCCGGTCCAGGCAGCACGAGATGTTCGAAACGTGCTCTACACCACAGCTGGGAAGAATGGCCCTGTCTGGAGCCTTCAGCAAAAAGTACTCAAGGAGACCCAGGGCCAACCCTTGGGGTTTTGGAGTTGCAGATGCAAAGCCCAATGTGCTCCAGCTGAAAGAGAGATATTGGCAGCATACGAAGGAGCTCGAGCTGCCTCAGAAGTGGTCGGTGCTGGAGCACAGCTCCTCTTAGCACCCTGGCTGATGGTGCTGGGTTGGACGTCCACAGGGAGGGTCTCCTCGGCACATCGTGCAACTGAGACCACGTGGAGCGAGTGGGTTGCACTGATCACACAACGGCCTCGAACAGGAAACCCCAGTAGCCCAGGAATCTTAGAAGTGATCACGGACTGGCCAGAGGGCAAAGATCAGAGTATCACCAGCGGAGGAGGTGACACGTGTTGAAGAGGCTCCACTGTATAATAAAGTGACAGAAAATGAAAAGCAATATGCCCTGTTCACTGATGGGTGCTGTCGCATTGTGGGAGAGCAGCAGAGGGCGAAGACTGCAGCTGAAGGCGGTGGTGAATTGAGCCAGTTTGTGAAAATTAAAGCGTCCCATCAGGTGGTGGAGGAGGAGTGAGCGAGAGGCTACACGGTGCTTAGTTGCTGGCTGGGCCTAAACCACGACAGCAGCATAGGCATGATGCTGCCCACATTATCAGAGTAAAGAATTACTCTCTCAAATTGGACTGCCATTGCTGGAGCAAAGGAGTGGCACGACTCTTACGCACATTCAAAAGGCATTTGCACAACTGGCTCCTGCAGGCAGATGATGCAGGCATCGAATGTTGCTGGCAGTCCACTGGAGCCATGGCATCTCTTACAGTCCTGCGTTTGCTAGGAGTGATTGGGCGAGTCATCATATGGGCATGTAGTTGCTTGTCTTTCCTACTGCCTCTACAAAGCTTTATTTTGTAACATGTTGCCAAACTCCATCCCAGAGAAAACAGTCCCCAGTGTACTCACAGCGTGGCAAAGACAATGGGCCATTACCAAGTGGGGGCTCACCAGACCTTACAGCTTCTAAGAGTTACTCATCTATCCAGGCAGTTATCTAGACTGCTCCTGGCCTCAGAGGGAAGGAGAGGGAGCCACAGCCTCTCAGACCCCTCCACAGACATCCCTGTCCCTATGGTTCTGCATTGCTCCACTCAGCACTTCAGGAACAAGTGCTTCTGGGGGAACAGGCACATGTCGCAGGCATCCCCTGGATATTTGTCAGGGTTATAGACCAAGCAAACCTTGCCTTGCCTTGCCTTACAGCATGCAGAACATTCCCCTCCTTTAGCTACGGTGTGGCCTCTGGAGGACGAGACATTTCCCCAGATCCATCAGACCAGAGTTGACAGAGGGCTGGTGCTAGGTGCAGCTGGGGCAACAGCTGCACGGACAGCCAGGCTCCGGGTACTTGGCCTCAGCTGTCTGCGGTGGGGAGTCCTCCTTAGAGCAGCTGGTCCTTCCCCTCACCCTCTCTCACACAAGCAGGGAGATTGCAGCTGGGGGGCACTCACTGTGCTGGGGGACATCGAGGCTGCCTGGAACCCTGGCAGGGCGTGTGGCAGGGAGGGCTGAGCAGAGCCGGTCCCCTGGCAGCCTGCCCTCAGGCCTGCTGGTTACTGTCCTTGCAGGAACGGACCCGGGGAAGCTGCAGCTGGAGCTTCTCTCCCAAACTTGGCCAAGTTACAGGCTTCCTTTGGGAAAGGTTGCCCCTTGCCCTGAATTCATACCTGTGGGAAGTGGCAGCAACAGGTTGGATGTTTAAAAAAATGTACTGGAAATCACCTGTGTGTGGTGGATAGGATGAGTCCAGACACTTCCTAGGCGATTTAAGTAGTAGTACTTAGCATTAGGGGTACTAAGGGTATACCCAGATTTCTGACAGACCGACTGTTTGTTTGATGAAGGACTGATTCTGATGCATCAGCCATCCTTTCCCTTCTGGCAGCCACCCTCAGGCCATCGATCAGACCGCTGTGCGGGGTTATTGTGGGGAGTGACGTCTGCGCACGAAAACTGCACAGAGGAAGTGCCCCGTGGCAGATAGTGCATGATAGCTTCGAGGAGCAGAGCTGTCTCAACCAGAGACAAGTTGTAATACAAGTGTATTCTTGCACTTTTCCCATTTCCTCCCACTGGAGGATTATTGACAGTGAGGCCTGAGAATAGTTTTAGCTAGCCTTTGGATGAGGAGTTTCCAGCTGAAATTCCAGGTGAATTTGCAATGTG
>NW_010432072.1:9190-9636 GCF_000710305.1 Buceros rhinoceros silvestris
ATCCGAGTTGAGTTTGCAATGTGCTTCCCTGCCATGGGCGCAACAGCTTCATAGTTCCACTTGCCTTCTGCAAATGTCTTCACCACCAGGAGGTCATTTTAGGAGCCCGTTTTGGACTAAATTGCTTTAGGTCAGCTGGAGATGCCATTTCTAGAGCAGGGAAACAGAAAACAAAGGGCAGCTGTGGGAATGATGAACATTTCCTCCATTTTCCTGTATCCCACAGAGATCTTCCACGTGTAAGTAGTATAGAGAAGATCACAATGCCAGTTGTTTGAACAGGTTTTCTTCTCCAGTGCCAGCTGCCCAGTGGTAAAGGGTGATATCAGAAGGTTTAATGAGGACTGTCACAAGCACACACGTTATCAGTAGGCTCAAGGCTATCGCAGCTTGTGCGTCTGCAATGGTAGAGCAACATAGGCTGGGGGCCCCCCCCCCCCCCTCTT